>NW_027187378.1:19821220-19825114 GCF_028583685.1 Petaurus breviceps papuanus | reverse complement strand
ATCTATCTATCTATCTATCTATCTATCTATCTATCTATCTATCTATCTATCTATCTATCTATCTATCATCTATCTACACATTCATATATGCATGCATGCACATTATATGTGTATATATACATACATGCATACTTAATTATGCTTTATTTTTTTAATCAGCAAAAATCTGACTCCTCCTCCTACGCTCCACACCTCCAGTTGAGAGCAAAATCACCAACAAAACCCTGTTACAAACATATATAGTCAAACAAATTTCTGAATTAGTTTTGTTCCCCCAAATTTATATCTCATTCTGCACCCTGAGTTCTTTACCTCTCTATCAGGAAGTGGGTAGTATGTTTAATCCTTAGTCCTCTAGAATTGTGGTTGGTCATTACATTGATCAAAGTTTCTATTCTTTCAAAATTGTTTGTCTTTACCATATTTTTGGAATTGTCTAAATTGTTCTCCTGGGTCTCCTTACTTCACTTTTCGTTAGTTCATACAAGTCTTCCCAAGCTTCTCTGAAACCCTCCTCTTCATACTTTTTAAAAACAGAACAATAATATTGCTTCAAATTTATATACTATAACTTGTTCAGCCATTTCTTAATTTATGGGCACTTCCCACAGATTCCCATTTTTGTCACCTTAAAAAAAGGCATAAATACTTTTGTACATCCTTAATTAGTTTGTTTTGCTTAGCACTAACCTCTCCCCTAATTTTCCCTCTCTAATTCTATCTTTTCCTATTCTCCTCTGATTTCTTTTTTGAATGAAATCAATGAAATATTTCTGTACCCAGCTCTGTGTATGTGTGTGTATGCATGTGTGAATCTTCTTTCCTCCTCTGACCAACTCAGAAGAGAATGAAGTTGATGTGTTAGTTGTTCCCCTCAGCCCTTCTTGTTTCTATAGATATCTACTTGTGCATCATACTCTGATTATGAGATAGTTTTCCCTGAACTTCCTTTCCTTTCTTCCATATACAGTATATTCCTCTTCTCTCTTTCCACTCTTAAGATCATCAAGACATAACAGAATCACACTCAGCTTTTATCTAATCATCTTCTTTCTATGATCCCTGATAATAAGGTTCAGAGGGAACATATATTATCTCCCCATAAGCAGCATATCCCTGTCTAGTTCTTTATGATTGTTCATTTACCTTTACCTTTTTATACTTATCCTAAGTCATGTGCTTGAACTTCAAAGTTTTTGTGCAGCACTGGTATTTTCATCAGGAATTCTTGGAAACTCTCTGTTTCATTAAAGGTCAATTTCTCTCTCTGAAGAATTATGTTTAGTTTTGCTGGAAAATTATTTTTGGCCTCTACACCTAGATGCTTTGCCTTCTGGAATATCATATCCTAACCTCTCTCTTCCTTTATAGTGGTGGCTCCTAAATCATGTGTGATTCTGACTATGGTGCCTCAGCACTTTTCCTTTTTTCTGACTCTTTGTAGTATTTTTCTTTGACTTGTAGCTCTGAATTTTGGCTATATTGTTTCTGAGAGTTTTAATTTTTAAGTTTCTTTCAGGATATGTTTGATTGTTTTCTGTTCATTGCCTTGTAATTCTAAGGGATCCAGGCAGTTTTCTCTTAAGGTTTCTTGAAGTGTGTTGTTTCAGCTCTCTCTGTCTCTGTTTCTGAGCATTCAGGTAGTCCATTGATTCTACTTACATTTTCTTCTCCTTCATCTCTTTTCTAGGTCAACTCTTTTTGCTATGAGATACCTTACACTTTCTTCTATCCAGTCTTTTGATTTTGTTTAAGTATTTCTTTTTGTCTCATGGAATTGTTTTTGACTTTTATTTGTTCTTTTCTAATTTGGAGAGAGTTTGTTGCTTGGGCGAGGGTTTTTTTTAAAAGCTCTTCTGCCAAACTGATAAATCCCTTACCAATTCTTTCTTTCATAGCTCTCATTTCTTTTCTATTTTTTTCCCTCTAGTACTCTCACATTATTTGTGAAAAGATTTTAAACTCTCTCTCTCTCTCTCTTTTAAAACTATTGTTTAATCCCTTCCAGGAATTTTAGTTGAATTTGTGCCCAAACTGTGTTTTTCTGAGTCTTCATTTGTATATGTTCTGGAGTCATTCTCTTTTGGGTTTTGTCTTGAGTGTCCCTGTCATCACAATAGTTTTTTTGTGGTAGGATTAGATTATTTTTTGTTTCTTTGTTTGTTTGTTCATTCTTCCACCCTACTTTTTGATTTCAGACTTGATATTCAGGGCTAGTTTTCAAGCACTTCTGGAGGAGGTGTCTGGACTGGTCCTGTTTTTTTTTTTTTTTGGGGGGGGGGATATTGAGACTTGTTCTATTTCAGGATATCAGGGACAGGATGAGGATCTCCAAGCTTGCCATGCTCTCAAAGTGGTCTGATCCAGGGCAAAATTTGATTGTTGTTTCCCTCCTTTCCTTCCCTCTCTTGGTCTGAGCTCAGTAAATTACTGACCTGTGTTTGGATCTGAGCAATACCAGATTACTGCTGGATTCAGCTCCTATCATCTAGCTGGGAAGTTCTGCTGGTTCAAAGTGACAGAACTTTAAGTTTCTCATTTGCCTGGCATTCTTGCCCTGGTTATTTCTCTGCAGGCTTCATGGGCTAAAAGCTGGCATTGAAACCCTGATTTGTTTCTGGGATCTGAGCCACATTGTTGATTGTTCCTGAACCCACTCTTCTTTTGGTACACTGCCCACATCCTGGGACTGCTTCTTACTCTGAAATGCCTCCTATGTGCTGGTCCCCTTTTTAGACCTTCCTGCATCTGTGACTGGGTAGTGGGTGATAGAACTACCATTGGCATCTGTTCCTATCTCAGTGCTGCAGCATGGGTTGGTAGTGCACTGTCATGGATCTGGGACTTCCTCTTGCCCTGGTGAACTGCTTTTCTCTGGTCTAGAATGTTTCCAATCTGGTTCATTCAAGGCCAGACACTTTCCCCAGAGTCCCCAGACTTTGTTCTCTAGTCCCACCTGGATTAGAGAGATGACTCAATGTGACTTTTCTTGGATTTCTTCATTAGAATTTGGTCTGGTTCATTTTTTAGGTCTGTATAAAGGTAATCATGAGCGACTCTCCTGAGGACTGCTGCTATGAATAACTTTAAGGATCTAATTGCATAGTATAGTGAACTCTCTGTTTATTCAGCAATAAACTAAAGCAAAACATTCAAGAAACTAAGGCACAACATTCACAATGATATAACATAATGTAATGTAATGCCAAGGAAAGGCAACTTCCCAAGGTTCAGAATACCAGCATAGGTGCTCTCCATTTTATTCAGTGACCAACCAAGAGCAGAGAAGATTAAAACATGACATCATTCAAAATACAGCATTTACTAAGTGTGATTAAATAATCTCCAAGTACTACCCCACCCCAGGACCCTCCAATCATTCAATCAATTACAAAGTCTCTGTTATAAATACTTCTCCACCCCTAGGCTATACCTTAATTAAGTCCACCACAAAACCCCTCTTCTCAAATGGAGATTAGTTTCCAAACATAGGTAAAGTACCTTCATTTGTCAATCACAGAGCACAATAAGGTCAAAAGTTCCCCACCCCTGGATCACAATTGAATCTACCCCAGAGTTACATCAAGTTTAAACACAGCACTTAATACCCAAATGGAGGTCTTTTCTTCATCTTGACAAGAGGCAAGTTCTCATCAATCTTAGTTCCTGGGGAGACAAGGCTTAGCAAGGCCATAAGATACATTGCCAGTCCCTTCATGAATTTATCCTCTGTCTGTAGAACAGTCCTAGAACCCCTGAACACATTAGCAAAGCCCTCTCCCAGGATTTCTGTAAACATACAACAAGAAAATCCTTCTTCAGGGCTTCTGAACCAACAGAAAGGTTCCCAGACCCCTGCAACAACAGCACTGTCCTTCACCAGTGGACAGTATT
>NW_027187378.1:19810815-19821210 GCF_028583685.1 Petaurus breviceps papuanus | reverse complement strand
TCTGTCTGCAGGACAGTCTCCAGACCCCTGCAACAACAGCACTGTCCCTCACCAGTGGACAGTATTCACTCTCTGTCTGCAGGACAGTCTCAGGGCTTCTTAGCGAACAGCCAGGTTCCAGGACTTCTTCAACAAAAGGACTGTCTTTCACCAGTGGACAAATCTGGCAAAACAACATCAAAACAGACAGACAAAGTACCAGCAAAACAGCCATGTCTCCTCAGTCCTTGGCAGCTCAGGGGGCAGGTCTCAAAAGTCCAGGGCAATTCAAAGTGGCCACCAGCAATTCTCTTAGTCTCTCTCTCTCCACGAGGTGCTGCTTCCAAAAAGATCTTCCGCCTCTCTCTAGTGTCTCTCCAAATCTACATCACCAGCTCCTCCCAGTTCAGGACTTTCTTTTCACATCAACAAGCCCATCCCACAGGTGGGATTAACAAACTCTGGGTTTTAACACAATCAATTTGAAAACCAAGCCAATACAGGGGAATCTTTAATTGCCATTACTATCACACATAACAACTTATTACTAAGGTGGCCACATAGTCTTAAACAAAACATTTCATTCAGTAAGTCACAATCTCCTCAATCAATACACAGTATCCAAGTAAAGTCCTCTGTCATCTTGACTCAGGGCTGGCTTCCAATCATTCTTAAACCAATAATCCTTATGGGGTAGCAGAAAGTACAAACACCATCTACTCCTAGGTCACAATAAGTCACAATCTTCTCAGTCAATACAGAGTATCCAAGTAAAATCTTTTATCTTGACTCAAAGCTGGCTTCCAAACCCCTTAGCTCCTCTTCCAAGGTCTGACTGCTCCCAAGCTCTTGTTTGGATTCACTCAACTCTTGCCTGGATTCACACATAGGAAATTCTCCACTCCTGTTCTATATCTCACCTCCCAGGGACTGCTCCATTCCAAGCCCTTCACAGTTTCTGTTCCTAGGAAGACAAAACTTAACAGAGCTACAACAATATTTACACATAATAAGCTTAATAGAGCTACAGCAATAATATACAAATTATTGGCACTATCATCTCAATTCACTTTCTGTCTGAAAAAGTAACACAAATCAATATTCAAGGCTTTTGTCTGGGAAATTAAACACAAATCAACAGTTAAGTCCTCTTTCAGGACTTCTGTAACAACAGTAAAGTCCTCTTTCAAGACTTTTGCAAAATTATTTTTTAACAGAATGCTTCTGTCTCACAAAGTAACAACACAGAACAACAGAGTACTGACATTACAAACATTCTCTCTCTTACCTCTTCTTGCTCCCAGCTTTGCTGGCTCCCAGGTCTGCTTGAACTTTTTTCTGCTCAGCTCCTTCCTGTTCTGCTCTTTCGGAAAGCTGCTCCCATTTTGGCTCCATGTGATAACATTAGGCCTATTAAAGGCAGGGAAGGTCTTCAAATTCCCTTAGGCCTATCAAGTGAAACACAATGTATACTGTACTGTTTCCAACAGAGACTCTTGATACAATCAAAGGTGAGACTCAAAGGCCCTTGAATAGTTGAAACAAGCAGCAAAGTACTACTTTGCTTGCCATTACAGTCTGGTTGGAGAAAGTATATATATATATATATATATATTTATATGTATATGAATATGAGTATATATATACACACACATATATTTGTCAGAAGATGGGGGAATTCAGTGTACTTCTAGTGTCTCTATTGACTTGACTCTGCTTCTTGGGATATATATTTTTGTACAAGGCAAGGTGAAGATTGATTTTGTTTGACTCTATTAATTGTTTATAAAAGGTCTTGTTTCTCTCCTTTTAGAGGAGTAGATTTGGAGGTGAGAGGGAAACTAGTACATAACTAGTCTTGTTGCAAAAAAAAGAAAAAAAAGAGTCATTGAAATATTTGAAAAAATTCAGAGAAGAGAATACAAGGAAGTTCAGAAGGAAATAGTCAAAATCGGACAGTTTCGAAAGCAATGAACTGAATTTCTTAAATACCTTAAAAGAGTAAGTTATATGTAATAGAGCTTCATAGTTTCACATACAATCCTCTCTTTCTGTTCTACTTTGTGGTTGGAAATGCTGTTTTTTGGTGTTGAATTTAAGAATTAAAAAATTAAGTTAAAAATAGAAAAAAAAAAGGTAATTTTTTGATCTAAGTTAAATTCATCTCATGTGGTCTGTGCTTTTCCAAGTGCTTTTTCCTACCAATCTGAAAGGACTATCTCTATACCTAAGATTTTGCCCCAACCTTTTCCACTACTTCTTCATTCTATAATTAGGAACTTGAAATGAATGCCCTTTGTACTATCCATACCCCTGCAATGATTACCCAGTGTCTTCAAGTAACCATTAAATTGAACTGATGAACTAAAAAAAATACTTAGCATTTATTTCTTGACTCTTTACAAATATTATTTCATTCGATCCTCACAATATCCCTGGGAGGTAACTGCTCTTATTAACATCACCATTTTACAGATAAGGAACTTGAGGCAGGCAGGGGTTGTGACTTGCTCAGATCGTATCTGAGGACAGATTTGAACTTGGGTCTCCCTGACTCCAGGTCCAGCATTCTATATACATACAATATGAAATTCAGGCTCTATGGATCTCCGAGCAGATATTTTTATTTTTCTGTCTGATGCTTATCCCTTTTGAAAGATTCCATTGTCATTCTTTAACTAAGGCTCAAATGCTTTCTGTCTGGGTGAGATGAGTTTTTTCCTTTGAAGATAACTGTTGTTTTCTGAAATGGATGACTTCAGACTGCATTAGGTATCTTTGGGCCTGTCTCATGGCCAGAGTGTACAATGTTGAGAACAATGGTTTGCTAGCTGAAGAATGGATGGCTTCATCTAAAAGTTAAATATTCAATTTAATTCATGTTTGCTGTTGTTTCAGTCACGTCTAACTCTTTTGACCTCATTTGGGATTTTCTTGGCAAAGATATTGAAGTGGTTTGTCTTTGATGAGCTTTTTTAATTAAGGCATTCAGGAAAAATAAATGTTTACTGATGAGGAGCTATCAGGAACCATGCCAACTGATGAAGAATTAAGACATTGGAGTGGTTTGTCATTTTCTTCTCCAGCTCCTTTTACAGATGAGGAAACTGAGGCAGAGTTAAATGACTTGTCCAGAGTCACACAGCTAGTTGGTGTGTGAGGTCAGATTTGAACTCAGGTCTTGCTGACTTTGGCCTCAGACACTTGATACTGTGTGACAGCTGTGTGACCTTGAGCAAGTCACTTAACCTCAATTGCCTTGCCTTTCCCCTCCAAAAAAGAGAAAGCTTTCAGTCCATTTATTAAGTATTTATTAAGTATGTGCAAAGTGCCAGGCAATGTGCTAGGGTCTGAGGGTCTGAGGACAAAACCCTGTATAGAAAATCTGGGAGAATCACCATCTGGCACCAGCCAGTATGTTGATGCCAACTCTTCTTGCAAACTCACACATTTCATAAGGTTAAATATAGGAAGTTTTATTAAAACATTGAAGAAAACAACTTAGCACCCTCAGAAAACAAGCAGAAAGATTTTAATGAGAAACCCTTTCCCAAAGATTTATGTGACCTTATCACTATCCTCTCTGTGTGTAGTTCCCCACTGTTCCCAGCAGGTGGAGCCAGATTTTTTCAGTTTTTTTTTCAAAAAAAAATTTTTTTTTTTTTTAGTGCAGACGGCTGCATTTCCTCTCAGCAGGGGCTCTCCCCATGTGGCTTTCTTTCCCTTGATTGCCTCCTTATCTTTTGGCCAGGAAAAGCAATATTTCCTAATAGGCACAGTAGGCACTATACTTAAGGCCTATACAAACATTTTTGGTCATGTTTTAAAAAATCTATCTGATTTAAAATATATAACCTCTTCTTGTTCTCTATTTCTAGGCATATAGATATATGGGGAGAATAAGGATAGGCAAAGTTCCAGGGGCGGAACCTAGGGCCTCGAGGCAACATGTGACCCTTTTGGTCCTCAAGTGCGGCCCTTTGACTGAATCCAAACTTCACAGAAGTTTTATGTATGCCAATCTTTTTTTTCTCAAAAAGTGAAAAAATTTAACACTGGATCTGAACTTTTCAAGATTTAAAAAATGTCAATATTATGTCTTTCTCCTTTCTGCCTCCCCTCTCTTATCCCTGACCCCCCTACAACGTCCCCCTCTTGGATACCTATCCCCTTCGCTCCATGTTAGTGATTTCATTGGTATAGATGAATCAAGAGATTTGAGTATCAATTAACTAGCATTAATTAAGTGCTTATTAGTGCCAGACAGGTCTTCCTGACTCTGAGACCACCTCTCTATCTACTATGTCAGATACAAAAATATGCTTTAGGAGATTATGAATCTATCCACCTAAAGGACAAAGAAATAAAAGTTCCTAGGGTCGACAAATATTCTAATTTGGTCCCATTTTCAAGACAAGTATTCTAATTTGGTCTCATTTTCAAGAAAAATTTCAAGGAAAATTCTCTACCAAAGGAGACTTTCCTCACTTCTTGGGCACAGTCTTCACCAGCACAGAGAAAAATGAGTAGAAGTTTTCGGGTCAGCAGACACTGTTCTCCTTGAAAGGCCAGCTCTGGAGATTCAGAACCAGACTAGGGATCTCTCTTCAGTGAGGCCATTCTCCTTACCATCCCTCCTACAGACCTTTGGCCACACAAAAGTTTATCTGGGGAACAGACTCTCACTCTCCACTGTCACTGCCTCCAGATTCAGATTCAGTGTTGCAAATGGTTGAGTTCAGCGACTGGTTTTGCTTTTTGTCTTCTCTCCAATGCTTAACACAGTGCTTATGATCATAGGATATGATAAGAGATGGAAGAAGTGGCTTTTAAAAACTCCGCAATCATCTTTTTTATTGTGCTGTGCTGTGCAAATGCTTGTTTTGTTCTGTGAATTGAAAATAAAATAAAATTTAAAAGTATTTTAAAAAGATGGAAGCCATTGTTCTAATAAATGTTTGTTGATTGACACACTCTCTTGATGCCTTTTCCCCTTCTGACAACTAGAAGAGAAATCTTTCACCCTTGGGAACAACAGGAATAGTAATAGCTAATATTTCTATAGAGGTCAGCCAGGTGATACAGTGGATAAGAAGATTGATTTTTATGAGTTCAAATTTGGCCTCTAGCTGTGTGACTGACAGATCACTTAACCCTATTTGGTTCAGTTTCCTCATCTGTAAAATGAGGTGAAGAAGGAGATGACAAAATTTTACTCTAATATCTTTGCCTAGAAAACCCCAAAAGGGGTCACAAAGAGTTTGACATGACTGAAAAACAACATTTCTATAGCACTTTTTTAAGGTTTGCAAAGTATTTTACATATATTACTCATTTACTATTTTCCCATGTGTACAGATTATGAAATGGAAGCTTAAAGAATCTAAGTGAGGGGTATCTAGGTGGCTCAGTGAATAGAGCACTGACCCTGGAATCAGGAGGACCTGAGTTCAAATGTGGTCTCAGACACTTAACATTTATTGTCTATGTGACCTTGGGCAAATCACTTAACCCCAACTGCCTTGCCTTCCCCTGTCCAAAAAGCAAAAACCAAAGCAAAACAAAAAAACAAAACCCCACAAAACCCAACAAAAGAATCTAAGTGACCTACCCAGAATCACATAGCTAATAAGTGTCTAAGGTAGGATTAGAATCCACATCTTTCTGAATCAAGTCTAGAATGTGATTCACTGCCCCTGGTACCCCACTTCTTTTTTCTCTTTTCCAAGGTAAACATCCCCTGTTCATATAACCAATGCTTATATGACATAAGCTTGAAACCCTTTGCCATCCCAAGTGTTCTCTCCTAGATATTTTCTTTTATCAGCATTCTTCCTAAAACATAGTGATCAGAATGGGACACAATACTCTAAATTTGGTATGATCAGGGCAGAGTTCAGCAAGACTCTCATACTGTGCCACACCCCACTGTCAATCCTTTCTACTCTGCATGAGATTGCATTAGGTTTTTTTGTTTGCTACTCTGTGCTTTTGACTTGTTTTGAGCTGGTAGTCCACATCCTCCAAATCTTTTTTTTGATGAAATTCTCTCTAACCATGCCTCTCCTGTCTTCTACTTGTGAGGTTGAGTTTTGAAATAAAAAAAGTAAGAGTTAGCATTTCTCCCTATTAAATTTCAACTTCTCAAATTTAGCTCAGTGTTGGAACCTGCCAAAATCTCATTGAATCCTAACTTTGTTACCTCAGCTTTGTGTTATTTTCAAATTCAATACATTATATTTATGCATTTGTCCAAATCTCTGAAAAAAATATCAAATAGCACAGTGCCCTGGGTCCCACTCCTTCCAAGAGACAAGTAGAAAGAAAGATGAACATGTAAATAAAAGAAGAATCTGGTTTATACTTCTAGCTCCATTACTTAGTACCCAACTGACCTTTGTAGTTGCTTTGTGTTTTTGGCCTTCAGTTTCCTCACCTGTGAAATGAGGGTTTTGGACCAGATAACTTCTAGTGCTCTCTCTTTCTTTTTCTTTTTTGGTCTTTTTGGAGGGGGGAAGGCAGGGCAATTGGGGTTAAGTGACTTGCCCAAGGTCACACAGCTAGTGGTAAGTGTCGAGGCTGGATTTGAACTCAGGTCCTCCTGACTGCAGGGCCAGAGCTCTATTCACTGTGCCACCCTCTAATGCTCTTTCTAAATGTAAGACAAAGATCCTGTGATCCTACTTTTTGGGGTTCAGGCATTCATCCAGTTCTGAATTCTTCTGGCCATATTTTCTAGTCTGTATATTACTAGTTTTCAAAATAATCTATCCTTCCTTCCTTTAATCCAAAATTGATTAACCAGTTACTCTTGTTCACTTTTGTTTCTTGGAGGAACAAAATTCTTTTCTCTTTGGGTCCTAGTTTCATTCCTTTTGTGGTTTCTAGTTAAAATTTCAGTCTGCAAAACTGGAGGCAAAGAGACCACTTCTTCTTCTGTCCCTCATTGCTCAACTCCTTGCAGTCTGGAAATGCAACTCATTACAATTGTACCCTAAAGAATTTCCAGTGGTTTCTTAATTGCTGACTCCAATGGACTTTTCTCTTTCCTTATTCTTTTTTGAACTCTGAAGTATTTGACCCTATTGACCATTCTCTTCCAAACATTTTTTTTCTCTCTCTGTGTATTTTTGCTTCCTTTTTTTTCTTTCTACTTGTCTGACTGCTCCTTCTTGGTCTCCTTTGCCTCTTTCACTCAACTCTTGTAACTGTGTTCCATTCAGCTCTCAGCACTCAAATTGATTTTCCTAAAGTGCAAGCATGATTATATTATCTCCCATTTAGTCAACTTCAGTGACTACCTTTTGCCTCCAGGGTCAAATATAAAACTCTCTGTTTGGTCTTTCAAGCTCTTCATAACCCAGCACCTTTCTACCTTTCCAGTCTTCTTACTCTTTATACCTCCCCATCCCCACAGTCTCTATGATCTGGTGACATTGACCTTTGTGCTATTCATTTGTACTACACACTCCATATCCTGATTCTCAATTTTTCACTGGGCCTGGAACTCTCTTTCTGTATTTTCACCTCCTAACTTTCCTGGCTTCCTTCAAATCTCATCTAAATTCCACCTTTTGCAAGAAGTCTTTTCTGACATGTTCCCCACCCCTAATACTAGTGCCTTCCCTCTTTTGATTATTTGTCGTTTATCTTGTATCTATCTTGTTTGTACATAGCTGATGCATAGTATTTCCTACATTGGGCTGTAAGGTATTTGAGATCTGGGACTTCTTTTACCTTTGTATCTCCATTACTTAGCACTCCCTGCACATAGTAGGTGCTTAACAAAGTGCCTGCATGCCTGACTGGATCAACATCCATGACTTCTTTCCAAACTGAATGTTTATCATTTATGTTTATGGTTCTATCCTTGGCTTAATTCTCTCCATATGCTCTTTCTCTAATTGGCCTCATTAGTTCCCAGGTATTCAGTGATCATGTCCATGTAGATGAGTCCCACATTATCAATTCTTGGTGGGAGTTTTCAGCTGGGTATTCCATAGGATAGGGACTCTATGTACTAGACTTGTGATTTCATTGGTATAGGAAACATCATTTCCAGATGCAGACTGGGATATCTTTTATGCCATTTATGGGCTTGGGGAACCTAGAGTACTAAGAGATTGAGCAGTCTGCCCAGGGCCATAGAGCCAGTGTGTATCATAGGCAGGACTTGAGACTAGGTCTACTATCTACCACAGATTTCAAATTCAATTCTCCTAAACCAATGGCATCCTCGTCTTCTATTACCTTCCCCCAACTCAAAGCCCACTGATTCTAAATTTCCCATTTCTGCAGAGGGTTTCACAATCCTTCCAGTCACCTAGGTTCATAATTTCAGAATCATCCTTTACTCTTCACTCTCTCTCAGCCCCTATATCCAATCAGTCGCTATGTCTTATTGATTTATTCTCAAGAGCATCTCTTACATCTGTCCCCTCTATTCACATAGTTACTACTTTAGTTCATACCTTTATCACCTCTCTCCTGGACTATTGAAATAGTCTTCTAATTGGTTCCTTTGACTCAAATCTCTCTCCTTCTGAATCCATCTACCACCCAGCTGTGAAAGTGAAATTTCTAAAGCATACACCTGGTCACGTCACTTTACAGTTCAATAAGAACTAATGATTTCCTATTCCCTGTAAGTTAAGACACAAACTCCTTTTTGATATGGAAAGCACTTCACAATCTGTCTCCAGACTCCTGACTAATTATACACTGCAGCCCTTTATGCACTCTTTGGTCCAGCCAAAATGGTCGACTTTGCTTTTCCTCTTACCATCCCTTCCATGGCATCTCATTTTCCAGCTCTATACATTTGTACAGACTCTTCCCCACCCCCCATCCCCCAGGCCGAAATATATTTCCTTCTCAAAGGGACCTCTTAGAAACCTTACCTTCCTTTAATGCTAATCTCAAGTCAATGAGTTAATAAACATTTATTAATGTCTGTTATGTGCTGGGCATGATAGTAAGTGCTGTGGATACAAATAAGAAAAAAGAGAGTACCTGCCCTCAATGAATTTATAATGGAACTATGGAAGATAACATACAAGAGAAAGTTGAAAAGTGGAGTGGGGGGCAGGGAGAAGAAGGTTTCTGTTAATGAGGATAAAATGGTGAAATCTAGTCCAAAGAGTGGGGCTGGTAGGAAATGAAGAATTGACTGGCCTGGGAGCCCTCTTTGAGTGGAAGCTTTGGAGAAATTCTTTGCCCCACCTCCAGCGCTCTAATCAGAGGAACAGAAGTACTGAGGGTACTGATGAGATATGAATACCAAAGTTGATGAATCTCCTGGGGCTATCATCATGATGGAGTTCAGTTCACCGAGTAAAAGTGATGAGAAATGGCATGCCACATAATATAAGAATTTGCTCAAGATTCCCTCAGCTGCTAATCCACCTCTCCCCCCACCATTTATTTGAATTGTATAAATTTGCATTGTACATAATTTATATTTACTTTTAGAGTGTGAGGAATTTACCAGGTCACCTCAATCAGTTGATTTTTCCCAATCCAAGTTAATGAAATTGCAGAAAGTGAAGAGGCAGAAAGTTTTAATGTCTTAAAGGAAGGTCTGCACTTTGTTACCTCTTTATGAGAAGTGAAGTGGTTCTTCAGTTCAGCTTGGTGGAATTAAAGGGCATTTGGTTATTGGCTGGCTAGATGCTTGTCCATGCCTCTCATGGCCTTTTAAAAAGCAGGTTTAACTCTTTTGAGAATGAGTGGAATTGAGAATGAGGGGAAGCAGGATTAAGCTGTGAATTGAGTTGAGAAAGCATGGAGGAGGAGCCCAGCTCTTAAGAGGGAATTACTTCTCACCTCTTGGAGTTAAGGGGATTTCACTCTTCTCCCCTCCTCTCCCATGGGCTATAGAGTTTTGTTACTCATAAAATTGGAGACACTAGGTCCAGAAATCAGTAGGCCCAGGTCGTTCATGGGAGCAAAAAGGGGGAGAAGCATGAGGACACCATGAGGAGAGGAAGGACACTAGGGTCTTGAAGTATTAGAGACATGAATTGCCTTGGTCACATATGCTCCCTAAGTGTGTGCCTTTCTGCTAAGGTATACTCTCTCTCTCTCTCTCTGTTTCTTTCTCTCTGTCTCTCTCTCTCTTCCTCCTTCTCCTCTCTCTCTCCTTCTTTCTCTCCTCCCCCCCATATATATGCCTACTCTTCCCACCGATGTTGAAGGAAAGGACAGTATACCTCAAATTTAAGTGAGGTGTTTTTATAGCTATTATTCTTTTGCTGCTGTCTCAGTAAATGCCTTTACTTCAAACAATGTGTCCTTTGACTATGAAAGATAAGTGCATTGGTAAGGGTTTGTGGGACATAGTTCTTTCCTTCCTTCCTTCCTTCCTTCCTTCCTTCCTTCCTTCCTTCCTTCCTTCCTTCCTTCCTTCCTTCCTTC
>NW_027187378.1:19777350-19810805 GCF_028583685.1 Petaurus breviceps papuanus | reverse complement strand
TTCCTTCCTTCCTTCCTTCCTTCCTTCCTTCCTTCCTTCCTTCCTTCCTTCCTTCCTTCCTTCCTTCCTTTCTTCTTCTCTTCTTCCTCATCCTCCTTCTCCTAAATTTAAGAGTGTGGACTCAAAGAGTACCTTGAACCTGAAGGGAGTCATACTCCTAGGTTTAGGGAAAGTTGAGAGGTGTTCCAGAAGAGGGGCTGACTTTATTTGAGTATATGCCATTTCATCAGACAAAAGTTAATTCTTCTAGGTGTTTTGTTTTTGTCTTTTTATCCCTAGTTGCTGGCACTTTGATGTTGTTCAGTCATTTCAGTCATGTCTGACTTTTTGTGACCCTATTTAGGGTTTTCTTGGGAAAGACACTGGAGTGATTTGCCATTTCCTTCTCCAGCTCATTTTACAGATGAGGAAACTGAGACAAACAGGGTCAAGTGACTTGCCCAGGGTCACGAAGCTAGTAAGTGAGGCTGGATTTAAACTTGAATCTAGCTCCAGGCCTGGCACTTTATCCATTGGGCCACCTAGCCGCCCTGTCTGGCACTTAGGAGGTACTTAATAAATGTTCCTTAAAAGGATGAATAACCGAGTAGGAGACTATGTATTAACTATACATATAATCAGCAAAAAGAATCCCATCTTGGGCAAGGACAGTTTTGCCCCTCTGAAAAAAAATAAAAAAACCAAACCCCAAACCTTTTAAGTTTTCTGACAGGACCACTTGGGTTCATTTGAATTTCCTTTAGATTATATACATTCAGAGAGTACATTTCTTCTTTGGGAAGTCTCCATGACATTTCCTTAGACATTTAAACATTGAAGCCCTGGCATTTACATTTTATCACAGAAACCTCTGACCTTGTCTGGGGGAGTTCTTCTTTAGTCCATGATCACTTTTTGGGAAGCAGGCGTTATGTTACACATACAGGCTGATCACTTAAGTGTTGATGCTATTGACCCACACCTATGGAAAGAATAGAAAATAAGAACTGGGGAATAAAAAAAAAAACCTTTCAGTTTAAGGTACTGAAAGAGATAATTAAAAAACATAGGAATTGGAATCATTGTTATTGAACAAACTCAAAACCAGAATGGCTTTACCAAGATTTTGTCCTTGAGCACCAACATGGAAACATACACATTTCTTGCTTGTGGTGATCTTATGGCCCATGATGCACATGCTTTGTGATCCTCTTCTGGCTCATATCCTAAGATGCACTCTCATGAATCTTGTTACTATGACTTCTTGGTGGTCCTGGGGTTGAGGGTTGGGATATCTGAAACCACTGACTGTGTCATGGAAATATGGGCAACCCCCCTCCCCCCTGGAGAACAGGTTGGTGTGACTATACTTGAGGCAGACTGTTGTCTGTCACTTTCTCCCAACTGAATCTGCCCCAGGTATAAGATTCTTAGTTACACCTCTGTTATTGCTGATGAAGAAGTGTCCCCTAGCCTGGGACTGTTCTTTTTGACATTGTATCCATAATGGCAGAGGTCACACCAATGAAACCTTTCCAAAGGGTAGAGACTATATATTATACTTCTTTGTATAGAGCAAAATACTGTAATTTGTATTGAAACAGCTATGTCAGAGGTGTTAAGTATGGCCATTGTTAGACCTACACAATAACATTCCTGAGTTTAGTCTAAATTAGATTAAAATGTAATTGGGAAATATTTAATAAAACAAAAATACAATAAGATATAAATAACATTTCATTTAAAAAGTAAGTCAACATATAGCCATTAGGGATCCTTATATATGGATTAATGACCCCTTTTTCTATTTGAGTTTGCTACTACTGCTCAGTGGATACAGCAATAGACCTACAGTCAGAGAAAATTGAGAGCAAATCCACCCTCAGATACTTTTTAGTTATATGACTGTAGGCAAGTTATTTATCCTCTATCTGCCTTGGTTTCCTTATCTGTAAAATGGGGATAATAAAAGCACCTATCTCCCAGGAATGTTGTGTGGATAAAATGAGATAATTTTTGTAAAGCACTTTGTCAACTTTAAAGTACTCCACAAATATTAACTGTTATTGTTTGCTAGTTATTAAACCAATGAACAAATATTTGTTGAATGAAACAATCAGCGAAATTGAGGTAATAGATAATTATGCCGAGGTGTGGATGGAATAAAGGTAATTTTGAGTTAAGTAACTTGGTCAAGGTCATTTGGCTCGTGCGTGGCAAAGACCTTACTCAAATCACTACATCATTGTTTGTTACTGAGAAGTGGATTTAGCAATTTCTCCTTTTTTCATTTGCTGTGCTATTTTCAATTCATCTTGTGACAAAATGTTAAAAAGATGCACATTTTATCTTTTACTTTATCGATAACCATATCTTGTGTTATGCTAAGTAAGCAAAAGTTTTCCTAATATATTATTCAACAAATATTTATTACCCAGTTAATCATTTTCTAAAGTACTGGGCAAATAAAATCCACTTAATATGAAAAATGTTATGACTACAGTAAATGGGATTTTAAAACCCTAGGGCAAGAACACTTGAAACACAAGTTTATTGGAATTTTCCTGTTCTCTGATCTCTCAGATTCATAGCTTTTAGTAAATAGGGGAGGAGAGAAGGCCAATATGGCACAAAGGCAAATTTTCAAGTGATATAGGTAGCTGATCATCTCTGAAGACTCTCTTCAGTGATTTTTTAGGCACTGGTTAAGAGAATTACTTAATGATCATTGGTTCAAATTCAATTTAACAAGTTTTCATCAGTGATTATTATGTACTAGGCAAGATATGAGGAGTACAAAAGCATAAGAGAGAAGTAATCCTTACCATCGAGGAGCTTATATTCCACTCACTGAACCATATGAGATGTTACTTCATTGATTTTGGAGGAAAATGAAACATAGAAGAGGGAGTAGAATTGTTCTGTTTGTGCCCAGAATTTAGAACTAGGAGTAACAAGTAAAAACTTCCAAGGTATAACTTCCCAACAACAAGAAAGCTTATTACATGCGAAAGGTGGGTTACCTTCATAAGAGGTATTCAAATGAAATCTGGGTGAGCTTGATATGGCTTTTTAGAGGAGATTCTTGCTTGGGAATGGGTTGGACCAGTTGGATAGTGACTAGGGTTTCTTCCATCCCAGAAATTCTATGATTCTGTAAAATACTAGTCATTAACATACTGCTGAGATCTCTGAAGAAGAGGGATCAATGTAGGGAAGTTATTGTGGATAAGAGGGTGTGTTTCACTATAAAGGTTTGTAGGCCTTCTTTTTTAACCTTTAAAAAATTATTGATATCATTTGTTTTTATACCACCTATATTTTCCAATATATTTCTCTCCCCTTTCCTTCCAGAGATATGCCATATAAAGAAATCATAAAATTTACAGACATCATTAAAACTTAATTTTATATGTAGTGCATCACACTTATAGCACACTTCACTTTTGCAAAGAATGGAGAGAGGTTCATTTGCTTATCTCTTTTCTGAGGCTGAGCTTGGTCATTATATTTCCACAGCATTCAGTTTTGGTTGTTTTGTGGTCCTTTTCCTTTATACTTTTATAATCGTGTGTATTGTTTTCTTGGTTGTGCTAACTTGATTTTGCATCAGTGTAGGTGTCTTCCCATGTTTCCTATTCATCACATTCATTGTTTCTTATAAGTATAGTAGCATTCATGTACCACATTTTATTTAGCTATTTCCCAATTGCATGTAGAAATAATTTTTAACATTTGTTTTTTGAAAAATTTTGAGTTCCAAATTTTCTCCAAACCCTCTCCCCTTCCTGAGATGGCAAGCAACTTGATATAGGTTACACATGTACAAACAAGCAAAACTATATTTCCATATTAGTCATATCATTAAAGAAAACACACACCAAAAAATATCCCATAAAAATAAAGTGAAAAATAGTATGCTTCAGTATGTTTTCAGACTCTATCGATTCTTTCTCTGGCAGTGGATGACATTTTTCATTATGAGTCCTTTGGAGTTGTCTTGGATCATTGTATTGCTGAGAATAGCTAAGTCAATCATAGTTGATCATTGTATAATATTGCTTTTACTATTACAGTGTTCTCCTGGTTCTGCTTACTTCACTTTGCATCAGTTCATGTAAAATTTTCCAGGTTTTTCTGAAATCATCCTGCTTATCATTTCTTATTGGCTAGTGCCTTTTGAATGCAATCTATGTCCAGCTCAATAGCTAGTTAACAGTTAGTCCCTTCACCATGTTTCTTCAGTGTGTTAGATAACAGAACCAGTCACAGGATATCTACACATAATCCAAATAGGGGAACAGACCCCTTTCATTTCATATCATCATATATTTCCAGGAATAGGTTCCTTAGCATCTTCCATATGAACTGGCAGATGGTGTTCCATCCTGTGCATGTTTTGAGAATGGGGTTCCATTGACTAGTCCCCTATTACAAAACCCTAGGTAGAAATATAATTCCACCAATTCTTGCAATGCAGGAAGTTTGGGGAGTGGAGTAGGCAAATAAAAGAAGGATGGAGGTCTCCTTCCTGATGTTATGCTTATTTTGGTTGCAAAAAAGAGATAAGGAGTTCCTTCATTTTTGTATCAGGGTCTAGAATTTAAACTTAAACCACTGAATCAATGAAAAGGGTATAAAATAAACTGTTGATCCCACTGTCCTTTCATCTCTTCTCTTGGTCTTTATTTCTTCCCACTGTGCTCTTTGAGGAGCTCGGCTAGGGACCACCTCTGCTGAATCTCTGGCATGGTGTCAGCCAAGCATGCCATGAGTGCTCAATGAACGTTTAACAAGTTTCTAAATTGGTGAGGCCTATTGCTTCATATTTCTTCTCTCATCTTCAAATCTTAATCAGTTTGCAAGGCACAAATCACCCTTTCCTCCAGGAAGTTTTCTCGTATGAACAGGCCAAAGGAATCTCCTCTGAATTTCTTTAGACTTTATTTTCTGAACCACACAATTTAGGACTTAGATAAATTGCTCCTGCTTTATATAATCAGCTCTTGAAGTGAGGGTGGGAAGATATTCATTGTAACAGGAATGTCTTCACTAAGTCATATATTTGGTTTGCATTTACAGATATTCCTAGCTGTTTTATTTTCTTACAAGACTTAAAACTCTTTGAGGGTAGAAACGGTTTTTTCATCTATCTTTGTTGCTCTCACTTTGTCTAGCTCAGCCTCTTGACTAATTCCTTGAATGAATGAAGACTGATTGGCATGTTTACATACTGTTTTAAAGTGTTTTTAGTAAACTAATATGTAAATATAAATGATTGGTGTTGATCTTTGTTTTATCAGTTTTTTTTTTACTTCTTTGTTGATGGGTATCAGTCTCTAGACCTCTTCTGTAGCATTGTCACAACTACTTGCCCTTGAATGAATAGCGGGTAAAAAGCAGTGACCATAAAAACTGTGCAAAGATGATTCATGACCTCTGATGCACATAGAACAAATGTGAGTCTGCCAAGAAGGCACTCCTCAAAGGGACAGGCAAGAGACAAATTAGATTAGACTAAAAGATGCCGTTATTTCTCTATCCAGAAGATGGCGCTATGATATCAGAAATGGGAGTGGTCCCGCTGCTGTTCAAGGACTTTTATTAGTCTAACTTTTTGACATTCAATTCCATTTCTGAGCTCCCTCCTGCAGCAAGTGGATCTCAGTTTTTCATTTCCTCGTGTCCTAATCCTAGTGTTTGTTCCTCCTGCTCGTCTTCACAAACCCCAGCTCTCCACCTGGATGCCAGTACTCTTAAAATCCTCTAAGTTCAGTGCCATTCTTTATTCACCAACAAGCTTCTTATTTCTTGTTCAGTTGTGTCCAACTCTTTGTGACCCATTTGGGGTTTTCTTGGCAAAGATACTGGTGTGGTTTACCATTTCTTTTTCCAGCTCATTTTTATGAATTGAGGAAAAGAGGGAAAAGTGACTTGCCCAGTAAGAGTTTGAGATCAGATTTGAACTCAGGTCTTCCTGTTTAAAAGGCCTGGCACTCTATCCACTGTGCTGCTTAGCTGCCCTGACCTGCTTCTTATCCTTTACCTTTCTAGAACCAGTTGAAAACCCCAAATAAATTACAGTAAATACTTAGTGGGCATCAGTCTTCGCTTTGGGAAATATGAATCAACTATACTTATTAAGACCTACTAGATCACAAATCTATTAAGAAGTGTTTCCATTATTAATAACATAAATGCAGTTTAAAATCTAACTTTGAAGAACGCCCATAGGAGTTGAAGTATTATAGTCACTCTCTTTTCCATTAAGGGGTCTCTTTGCTCTGGATCCGTGCAGCTAGCCTATACTGAGTTCAGTCCTGGGTAACCTGACATCTAAGGATATAGCTCCCTTTTCTCATAGTCTTTGGACTATTCATTAGCCCTCTCTTTGTTATCTCTTCAAGTCTCTTCCCACTTCAATTTATCCTCCACTCAGCTACCACGGTGTTCTTCCCAAAGTGTAGTTTTGACTATTATTTCATCCCTCCTACCCTGCCTCTGCCACCTTAAGAGCTCTGGCAGCTCCTTATTACCAGGATCAAATATAAATGTCTTTGATATTTAAAGTTTTTCATAAACTGGTCCTTTCCTACCTTGAAAGCATTCTTACACTTCACTCTCCTCTCTGTACTGCCTAATACAGCTGTGATGGCCCACTTGCAGTTCCTGGAATTTGATATTCCATTTCCTCTCCTTGTGCCTTTTCACTGGCCATCCCCCATGCCTGGAACACGCTGTCCCCAACTTCCACCTCTGACTTTTTTGGAGACTCAGTTTAAATCCTACCTTTCAGAGGAGGACTTTCCCGTCTCCTCAATAGTTTCATGGTCTGGGGATGGGTCTAGGCAAGGGCCTGAAGGGTCATGATCCTGGCACAAAAAAATGCCTTTCTCTTCAGAGTGCCTTCCTTATATAGGCACTCCTTATGTAGTTTGATACATCTAGTTATTTGCAGCTTATCTCCCATCACAGTGTAAGCTCCTTGAGGGCAAAGACTATTTTTTTTTCTTTCTTTGTGTCCCTAGAGCTTAGCTCAATGTCTGGCACACAATAAGCACTTAATAAATGCTTGTTGACAGATTGACTACTCAGATGTCCATGTGCTATGATTACAGGAACTTTGGGAAGTTCTCCTCTGCAGACCAAATTTCTTTTCTACTTGTTCTGACCGCTGAACCATGAAATTCCTGAAAATAGGAGAACCATGTCTTTTATTCTCTATCACTGATAGTATTTCATGTAACAAATTCTTCTGTAGCTCTTTAGGGTGCTTATTCTGTAATATTGTGTTTTTTATAACTATTAGTACTGGAGTCTTAGTCCCTTGCTGCATGAGGGTAGGGAATAAAGCTTATTTAAACTTTGACTGTTCACTGTAGGGCATAAACCATTGGTTATCAAATAGGATAGGAAGATATCATACCAGAAACAAGAAAGATTTAGAGGTTGGAAATTATAAACTTGACTTTACTGTAAATTTTTGTTTATGCTTGCTTTTGAGACCATGAGTTTTATTCTCTTCTTGAATCAAAAGAGATGGAATGGATAGACTCAGTCTACTCCTCCCCTATATTAGAAGTACCAATAGGAATGGGAGGTAGGATTCTTTCACTTGGGCTAAAAAGGGGTGAGAACAATCCAGCTATAGGTATAATTGGTCCTGGCTGTCCCCCAGGGAGATCTTCCCCCTAGACCCTGAAATGATTGTTGCACTGGGAAAAGGGTTTCATGATCTGGGGATGGATCTGGACAAGGGCCCAGGGTCATGATCCTGGCACAAACCAACAAAGAAGTGTGACCAATGAGTATGGTGGTCATTAGACTGCAGAGGGAATGAAGTACAAAACTCTTTTGACCCTAGTTATGGTTCTGCTGGGGAGAAACTTTCTTATTACACTCAGTACCTATCACACCTTTTTTGGAACTCTGGCTGTAAATAGGGATCTTAAAGTTTAAACAAGAAATACAGAAAATTTGAAGAGGTCCTAACATTCAAGATTGGGGAAATAGGTCCTTTGAAAAATCTAGAGAGATTGAAGTAGCCTGGAATCTCCTTGCTGGTCTTTAAACACATTTTATTTGATTCATTTATTTTGTAAGATGAAAGACAAGGCAGGTACATGAGAGGAAGTCATGGATTTAAGGAGATGAGGTCTAGGCTGATTTCTGTGCAATTTTGAATTCATCTAGGCTGAAGGTATCAAACTCACAGCCTGTCTCCCCAACTCCTAAGTGGGTCCAGAATCAGATTAAGACATAAATGGGGAAGTCAGCAAAATAAAAATACAATAGAATGCAGATAATGTTAATATGTGGTTTTCTAAATTAATATTTCACAAGCAAGGAACTTTATGTATGACTTAGTGACTGCTATTTCTATTCGAGTTTGATGCTACTAGTCTAGACATTCTCAAAAACAATTTGGAATTATACCTCAAAAATTACTAAACTGTATATATACTTTGACCCAGCCATACCACTGTATATAAACTCTGGACCTTTCTTTTTCCTCCCCTTAAAAAATGACTTATTCTAGATGCCTTCACTCAGGACTCATAGGTCTCTGCTAGGGATAATCCAACGTTCTAACTTCACTTATGATTGACCTTTGCTCCCAGAAATTAGTTGCATCATCTTTGTGGTTTTGCACAAAGGGAATGAAAAGTCTGACACCTTTTGAACTAATAGGCCAACATTTGTGATTTTATAAAAATGATATATTTATTACTTAATCTCATCATCCTTCATAAATCCTTAGAAAATAAAGTCAGCCTGTTTAACTTCTTGTTAACAACAAGTTTTCAAAGTGATTTCCAGAGGAGAATTCCTTATCTGACACAGCTATCTTTGAAGACTTGATCTATCTTTTCTTGTATATTTTTACTCTCATTTTTATATGAAGATCACTGATTTAAATTTATGATGGTGATAACTTTCCTATCTAAACTCATCCTGGTTTCATTTAATGACCTATTTATTACTGTGTTAATTAAGTGCCCCAAATATTTCTTCTCTACAGAGTAATCCAGGCATCTGTAACTTTTGGTAGAATCTTTTTTTGTCTAATTTTTCCACAGAACATTGTGAACAGTAGAGGGATATTCTGGAAGAATTCTTCCTGTCATTAGCTCCTGTAATTCTTGCATAAATCTTTTCTTTTACATTTTAAGGACTATATTTGGCCTTTAGAATGAACCTATCTTTATATGAATATGAACCAAGTGACTTTTGTCCCATCCATAACTACATCAAAATCCATTTCATAGTTGATTCTCTTTTCCTGTATACGACAATCTAATGGAGGTATTCTCTGAAGGGGGTTCTTCTCAGGAGTAGCTTATATTTTATGTAGGATAGGGCATAGAATGTTAGCATCAGTGTTATTCTAAACTGTGATTTAGCAGTATATGTGACTAAGAAACCTTATGGAAGGAGATGACATATTCTTCTTGATTGAAGATAGCCCAAGACTTTGATGAATCTCATTTCTTTTAAAATTTTTTCCTCTAGCACTCTGATTTCATTTATAAAAAAACCCCAACACTTTTTTTTAACTCTTGCTTCACCTCTTCCAGAAATTCTAGTTAAATTTGTGTCCAAACTGCATTTTGCTTTGAGGTTTTCCTTGTAGATATTTAGGAATCAGTCTCTTCTACTGAGTTTGTGTCTAGAACATTCTGGTCACCATAATAGCTATCTATGATAGAATTCTTTTTTTTCATTTGCTATTTTTCCCAGCCTGCTTCCTGACTTGACACTTTCTGACACTTTTGTAGGGAAGGTCTGGGCTCATCTTGTGGCTTTTTTGAGGTATTGAGAGTTATTCCAGGATCACAGGGACAGCTCAGATAAGAGATAAACTCCCAGATCCAGGGCAAATTGTGATAGTTGTCTCCTGGTATGAGCTATGCAAGTTACTGACATGGATTTGGGTCTAAGCAACAGTAGATAACTGCATTTAGCCCCTCAGCCAGCTGAAAAGCATTATTTCTTCAGAATTACAGAACAGCATGAGCCCCTTTGGTCTGGTATTCCTGTTTTGTTATTTCTCTGCAGGTTTCAGACAGCTAGAAGATAGAATTAAGATCCTGATTTATTCCTGGGGTCTGAGACAAAACAATGTTGCTTACTTCAGAACTCGATCCTCTTCTGGTACACAACCAAGGGCCTGTGACCTCTCTTTACTTATAAATGCCACCTCTGGGTGCATATTTGGGTAGTGGGTGACAAAGCTACAGATGGCATCTATTCTCCTCATGGTACCTTGATATGGGACCCAGACCTCCTTTCACTCTAGTGCACAGGCTCTTTCTGGGTGCTGGAGTGCTCTGTGCTGTTGCTGATAGCCAGACCTTTTCCCTAGTGTCCCCAGACCTCTCTGTTTCTCTTCATCAACCTTTGCTGAAAAAATAACTCACTGTGGCTTTTTCTTGGATTTTTCCCATTGAGATTTGGTCTGGTACATTTTCTATATCTGTTTGGAGGAGTTTTTTGGGGGAGTGGGTGGGGTGAGGGGAACTCATTGTATTGCTTCTTGCTATGTCTTTATATTGGCTTCATGTTACTTATCATAGATTCTTGGAGCTGGAAGGGACCAGAGGTCATCTGTTCCAAATTATTTTACAGATGAAGAAATTGAATACAGAGAGATAAAGTAATATTCCTAGATCAAAATGTTTAATTAGTGGTAGAGGATGGCGGATATTCTGACTCTCAGTTGAGATCTCTGGATCTGAACCCTCTTGAGAATCCTTCAGTTGTACAGATCCCAAGTCACACATGCTTTCTTAGGTCTCTGGGTGACTCTTTAATATGTCCTGGACAAGCCCAGTCATCCAAACAGGATCTACCTACTATGTTGTGAACCTTTCTTTGGCCCTCTTGACATTTTATGGAAAATGATGGATCAGGATGTCTTGGGAGCAGCTAGGTGCAACAGTGCATGGAGTGCTGGACCTGGAGTCAGGACGACTCACCTTCGTGAGGTCAAATCTGACCTCAGACACTTACTAGTTGTGTGATCCTGGACAAGTCACATACCTGTTTGCCTCAGTTTCCTCATCTGTAAAATAAGCCGGAGAAGGAAATGGCAAACTGCGCCAGTATCTTTATCAAGAAAACCCCAACTAGAGCGCTGAAGAGTTGGACACAATTAAAAACATGACAACTACAACAACAACATCTCAGGTGCATCCCCAGAGACTACCAGATATTAATACAGACACAAATGACTACTACTAATAATAGAGACTTTTAATAGAGAAATGAATGGCTGCTATAGGCTATTCCCTAATGAGCACAACCATATGAAATTATAGAGAGTTATCAGTGCAAGATACTATTCCTGATTCAGTGGTCCACCTGTTTAATTTTATAGATGAGAAACTGAAGCCCAAAGAGAAATTATTCCAAAGTTATCTTGCTAGTTAGCATTAGGCAAATCTGGGATATAAACTTGACTTTAGTACTAACTCACCTTTCTATCATGACTTAATGTTTGTAAAGAGCTTTCTTCACAATTGCCCTGAGGTAGGTAGTGTGAATGTTATCTCTGTTTAACAGAACAGGCAGGCTTTGGGGTACAAATAAGTTTGTTGGGTTTTTTTTTTGAGGAGGGAAAGCAGGGCAATTGGGGTTAAGTGACTTGCTCAAGGTCACACAGCTAGTAAGTGTTAAGACCCTATTTGAACTCAGGTCCTCCTGACTCCAGGGCCGGTGCTCTATTCACTGAGACACCTAGCTACCCCTACAAATAACTTATAAGAGACTGGCCTAAAGTCATACTGGACCAGAAAAGACCAGGACTCAAGTGCTCTGATTCCAAATTCAGTTCTTTCCCCACTATACCAGGATGTTTAAGAATGTAAGATTTTTATTTCCACACAGATTGTTTAAATGTGTGGACTTGCAGCTTGTAGGCAGTTTGGATAGAATTTCTGAGGCAGCTAGTTGGTGCTGTTGATAGAATATTGAACTTGAAGTCAGGAAAATATGAGTTCGAATCCTGCCTCAGACATTTAGCTGGGTTATCCTGGGCAAGTCACAGTTTCCTCATTTGTGAAATGGAGGTAATAATAGCACTTTTATCACAGGATTATTGTAAGGAACAAATGAGTAAGTACGTGTGAACCATTTTGCAAACCTTAAGACATATATAAATGCTAACTATTATTATTATCTCTGGAATCTAGCTCACTTCTCTTGACAAAGGAGATGGAAGTTTCCTTCTTGAGGGAAATTGGAGAAGGACTTCCCAGGGATATTGGATTAGAACTATATGTATCTACTTTTCTTAAATATTGCTGGTCTAAGGATGAGTCTGGTCCTGAAGAAAAGCTACCCCCTGCTTGCCCTCTCCCATGGTTTATACTTACCAGCTTAGCTCCTTCCCATCAAAAGCTGTTTACCCAAAAGATCATCACAAATAACTCAGTAAACCCTTTTATAGGAATCAGAAATTGGAGAAGTTTTACAGATTAGAATGTAGCTGAAAATATATGTGGAGTGAATGAATGAGCTCATTGATGGGATGTTAGGTCAAACCAAGAGAGAGGCCTGTATTTCACCCAAAGGAAATGTTTCCAAAGTCTCTAGGGAGGTAAGTGGAAATCAGCAACATGTTGAGAAGCTGACATCCCCAACATGCTTGCAGTTTACAAAATCTCTTTACATGTCTCTGTCTTGATTCACACATATCCCTCTTCTAAGAAGCCCTGGAATTAGCTTTGTTTCTCATGAAGGTACGAAACATTGGGTAAGTGTCCTATCTACTAAGAGTCTCATCTCCTTCCTCATATGCAATGTAAAGCACAGTCCTGCCCCTCTTTCTCCTTGTTGGGGGTGGTGGTCTAGGGTTATTTTTAGAGTTCAAAGGGTATTTTGGAGTATTGAGGGGAAAAGAGAGTTTGAAAAGAAAATTAGGTGTTCTATATCTGGAATATCAGCTAAGGAATAAGGTGCCCAGACCTCCAGTTAGGAGGGTTTTGTTAGGCTTATTAGAGGCAGATAGATGTTGCAGTGGTTAGAGTGCTAGAGTCAGGAAGACTTGAGTTCAAATGTGGCCTCAGACACTTACTTACCAGCTGTGTGACCCTGGGCAAGTCACTTAAACTCTGTTTGCATCAGTTTACTCAACTACAATAATAGTAGGGTTGTGAGAATCAAATGAGATAATATTTTTCAAAAACAAATATGACAGAGCCCAGCACAAAGTTGGTGCTCAGTAAATAACTGTTCCCACTTCTTTCCCTTTCCTTGTTTTCTTGTCCCTGTAGATGTCTTCATTGCCTTCACTTCAGAAACTTCCTAAGCATCCTGAAAGTATGTAATTTGACCCTAAGACCAGACCCTACAGTAAAGAGATAATAGCAACCTTCAGACTTTCCCTATCATCAGCTTCTATGGAACAAGACTTTTTTGTGGGGGAGGAGGGAGATGGGTTGGACTTATGTTATAGGAAATTCCCTATGAAGAACTTCCTTTATCAATGTAGATTGACATCTTCTTTGCCATTTATCATCCGGGGCACCGAAAGGATGAATGACTTGTCTAGAGTTATACAGACAGTGTGTGTCATAGGTAGGACTTGAACCCAGGTCTTCTTGACTGAGGTCAGCCCTCTATCCAACATGATGCTCTGCCTTTCAGAAACATGATACATCTGCTTAATTATCATTTCTGGAAATATTCACCAGCCAAATCAATTAGAATAAGCTCTTCCCAGAGGAGATGAGAGTGATTATTCATGACAGGTGGCTACAGATTGGAGTGAAGATGAAGGCATGGGCCTTGGAATCAGGACATTTTCCTCTGACTGTGGAAGTACATAGACTAGACAGAGACAGCAGAGTATTCACTAGGCTTCATAGAGACAAATTGCTTCCCTATGACCAGCTTTAAATCTAAAAAGGGAATGGCTGCTGCAGTAGGCAAGATTTAATAAGAAGCAAATGGCTTGCATTATGTGCTTGTTTATTTTCCTTCCAAGACTGAGTGTTTATCACCAGCACTAAGAGATTCCTGTCTTCCCTTCCAGGTGTCTAGCTTTCATTATGATCCTATAATGCCACTCCATAGTTCTTTTTTTTTTTTTTATCATGGTACCCATCAGCGAGGAATATTGAAGAGAGGGAGGAAATCTAGCCAAAGTGGTTAATCATGGGCACCTAGAGATGGGAAAGACCTCAGAGGTCATTCTTAATTTTACAAATGATGAATTGAAGCTCATAGTGGTAAAGTGACTTTTTGAAGATCAAATGTCCTATTTAGTGATTAGAATGAGGGCCAGAAGTAGGTGTCCTCATGCTCAGTCCATTTTTCTTTCCATTGTCCTACTCTCATTCCATTGCCACTGTAGCAAGTCCAGTGGGAAGAAAAGACTGACTGTTCACAATCAAAGTGACCAAGAAATCCAAATAACATTTTTACCTAGTTAATCTCTATGCCATATCTTTTTCATCTTCATCTTTACCTCCTTCACACTGAAATCTTGGGCTATGTCCCTAGAACCACCATGGGCTCTGATTTTGCCTCTTCTTGACTGAATCCAGGTCCCCACCATTGTACTTCTGGGCCTTTTCCTCTACATGCCTTCTTCTTCTTCTTGCTTTTTGGAGGGCAATTGGGGTTAAGTGACTTGCCCAAGGTCACATGGCTGGTAAGTGTTAAGTGTCTGAGGCTGGATTTGATCTCAGGTCTTCCTGACTCCAGGACCAGTGCTCTATTCTCTGCACCACCTAGGCGCCCCCCTCTACATGCCTTCTTTACTGAACCATCAGCTCCAACTAATTCATCCTAACCAGAAGCATAGTATCTGGTACATATGCTAATAAATGCTTACTTTACCTACCTATCTACATACCTACCTACCCACTTTCAATCTCTCTCTCTCTCTCTCTCTCTCTCTCTCTCTCTCTCTCTCTCTCTCTCTCTCTCTCTCTCTCTCTCTCTGTCTCTCTCTGTCTCTCCCTCCCTCTCTCTGTCTCTCTGTCTCTCTCTCCCTCTCCTCTCTCCTCCATCAATCTACAGTGTCTCCTCCCTCTTTTAAACCAATGCATATCACAAAAGAAGCAAATATAACCATTCATGTGAGCCTATCCATTTTGCCATGAATTAGGGAATTCTATCTTCTTAGCTCAGTTGTACTACTAGTATTCTTGGGGAAAGAGGAATCTTTTTCACTGTATATTGGCTATTGCTGCAAATGTAGGAGAGTATAGCCTACAGTAGTAACCCAGGCAGAAGTCTAAATTTAATTAGGTTTTTTTTTTTATGTGTTTGGGTTTTAACTTGAATTAGAGGGCACACCTTGAATGAACTCTTGTAAAAGCTTTAATTAACTCTTTTGCCAGTGTCAATATGTTTTATTACATTCCACAGCCCAAGAGAGATCTCTCTGGTGGCTAATTTGCTTGCAAGTTCTTAGGTTCATGTTAATAAAGGATCTGTGTGCTGCCACTTTGGCTTAGTGCACTACGTTGCTTTACTGGCATCACTTTGGAAGGCATTGGACTTTGCTTTGGGGGCAATTGCTCACTATCAAAAATGATAAGAAATAAATTCAGCTGTAGGTAGAAGCCTGCTATATCAGAGAGAGTAGGGCTGAACTTAGAAATCATTATAGGTCATCTCGGCGAATAAAGTCAAGGGATATGACTGATACTGATAACCTTTTAGCTATGGAGGAGGTTATGGAGCCAATCCAGATGTAGTCAGCTCAAAATATAGAGCCAATCCAGATGTAGTCAGCTCATAATATAGGCTCCTCCTTAAGGATGGAGTTTTTACTCCTATGGCTAAGAAACATCTCCCTGCTCCAAGTAACAGAAGTTACTTCCAAGCAGTTCCAAGAGCTTGGAGAAGGCCCTGAGGAATGAGATGAGGAGCATCAACTATCTAGAGATCAAGATACCAGGAATGGCAACTTCCTTCCTTCCTCCCTCCCTCCCTTCCATCAGTCCTCTTTTCCACACTCTTTCCCTCCCTTCTTTCCTTCCTTCTTTTCTCCCTCCCTCCCTCCCTTCTTTCCTTCCTTCCTTTCACACAGGGCCTTGCACATAGTTGATGCTCAATGAATGTTGGTTGTTAATAATGACATAATATTGAACTTAGTAATTTTAAATATCACACCATTTAGGAGCATTTGAAGTTATACCTACTATTTCTGTTGGGAAGAAGAATACAATTGAGGGTCTCCCTCATCACATCCTTTTTCCACCTATTGTACTTTCCTACTGTTAGCACTTTTGAACTCTTTATTTTTTTTCTATTTTAATATTTCAGAAGCTCCAGAATTTCCTGAAGTATTTTGTTTTCTCTGAATTGACAGCATGACATTGGGGAAGGTTTAGAGTTAAATGGCCTTAATTCCAGTCTTAGTTCTTCTACATACTAGCTGCATTGTATTATTTTCAATGTCATTCAGCATTCTGAGCCTCAGTTTTCACATCTTTTAAATGGGGATAGCTTTTATACCACAAGCTTCATAGGATTGTCATTAAGATCAAATGAGATTATATATGTAAATTCTTTTGTGACAGAATATAAAATGCTACATGAAGCTGAGTTATTATTGTTAAATGACCTTTTAATGTTCCTTCCCCTCTCCTAAAAAAATAGTCTCCATTGCCTGATTTTCTTTCTTTATTTCCTCTTCTATCTTTTTTCCCTCCTCCATTTCTCCTTGTCATCTCCCTTTAGATACAGTGTCCAGCTGGCAATTTTGCTAATTATATCCAATAGATCCCAAATTTGAACATATTTCATTTCTTTTGTCCCCATCCTCCCTCCCAAAAGCTAATGTGACTGTCTCTATGAATTTGTTTCTAAGCTCACTTTTCATAATTGAATTTGACCTGGTATTAAATCTGTAGTAGAACTCCCATGAAACTTTAATTTCCTTGGGAAATCCCAAACCCTAAGATGTCCAGATAAATTTTTAATCACAATATTTCCTTGGATAGTAAATGAAATTCCCTTCAGGTTTTCTTAAACAGTTTTTCATTTTATCTAACCAGTTTCTACTTGGGTTAAGTATAGTCTTTTCAGATCTATTCTGATTAGATTAGATTCAGCTTCATGTTCATTGTACTTTAGATCTGGTTTCCTCTGCTTTTCCATGAATCCACAAGCATTATCCCTAAAAAGGCAGAACGCTGATTTACACCTGAAAGAGAACCATCCAATTCAGTGAGTTTATATTCCATCCAATTAAGCAATAGAGCACAACATGTCCAACATATCCAGTGTGATGGAAGGGATTCCATTTCAAATTTAATTAGGCAAAATGTGAATTGGTAGAAGGCAATGCACATTCTTCCCCAGTATGAACAATGAATAAATTAGAACCCAAATTGATGAAAACCCAGTTAGGCAGTGTATGGATGACATAATGTTTTTTTTGGAAAAAAAAAACAACCCAACCCTTGGCCTCATTCCTAATTTCTTTTTCTAGATGGCACTGATACTGGTTTATTTTTTGAGCTTGACTATAGGAGGGAGTAGGGGGATGGATCAAATCACAGAGTTATTTCCAAATGAGTAGATCCTATTTAAACTTTGTCTGACTCATCCATAGTCTTAGCTATCTTTGGATTATATATTAAAAAAGGGGAGATGAAAAAAAGAGATGCTTCTCTGTTCCTTTACTTATGTTCTTACCTAGGATGCCCTCTCTTTTCCCCTTCCAAAACTGAACTCATTATCTTTCCCTTAAAATCCCTCCCTTTTTCTGCTCTCAAGGGTACCACCATAATAAGCTTCTCCTCATCTTCTCTCAGCCTCACAACACAGGTGTAATTCTCAACTCCTCACTTGAACCCCTTGGCATGGAAAAACAACAGAATTTAGCACTACTTATCAAGAATACTTATCCAAAATATGAAGTTAGTTGCCACATGGTATTGTAGCTATATTCCAGGTGAGTTCTTCCCACGCCTAGCTCTGCACTGCTCCTTCTCTCCAGAAGTGACTTTCATAGCAGTTATCTTAGGAGTCCATGGCTCTTTGATTCTGTATCCCAGGGTCTCTTCCCACTCAGAGCCTTGTGTCTTGTGGTCTAAGGTTTTTCTTTTTCCTATGCTTTCACATTTGGATTTGTCTTGCTGATTTAAAGGCACATTTTGTACTCATTGCCCCAGGTTGCTCCTTGCAGAACTTGCCCTGGGTATCAGATTTATTAGATATGCTCTTTATTTAACCAAATCTTACCTATTTTTCTAGGATTCAAACCCATTATCCTTCATATGAAGCCTTCCCTGATTAGAGTCATATCACATAAAAACTGTGGTTTTTTTCTTGTTGTCTTTGTTTTTGCTGTGGCAAAGAACTGGAAACTAAAGGGATGCCCATCAATTGGAAAATGGTTGAATAATTATGGCTCATGAATATAATGGAATACTACTTTGCTATAAGGTATTATGAAAGGATCAGTTTCAGAGAAATCAGGGAAGACTTGTATGAACGTATGCAGAATGAAGTAAGCAGAGGCCAGAGAACAATTTATATATTAATAACATTGTTATTTTTATGTATTTATTAAATATATTTATTATATTATTATAAATAAATAATATAAATATATTATTTATATATTAAAGAAAAATGACTTCCGAAGACTTAAGCATTCTGGTTAATAAGTTGACCTACTACAATTCCAGAGAAGCAGTGATCAGACACACTACCTACTGCTCGACAGAGGTGAAATGTACAATTTCAGACACGATCAATGTGAGCATTTGTTTTGCTTTCATATGCAAATCTGCCCTAAGGGTTTTATTTTTTCTTTCTTTTAACTTCAGTGAAGGTTGAGGAGGGGGGAAGAGGGGAATTAGTAATGGGGTTGTCAAAATGAAAAAATAAGAACATCAAAAGGGGAAGCAAAGTAATATGTTATATTAAATATATATTTAAAAGGAAAAGTGAGCTGTATATAATGGAGATTTGCACTATTCCCTCCCCACCTCCACCTTTGGACCTACATTGTATATTGTAAAGTTCTTAGCACAATAGTAGGTGCTTAATATTTATCCCCTCCTCCTTCCACCCTGTGGAAATAGTAATTTTATTTGGTATTAAGAATAAAACATTATAGGGGTGGCCAGGTAGCACAGTGAGTAAGAGCACTGGCCCCAGAGTCGGGATGACCTGGGATCAAATCTGGGCTCTGATACTTAGCACCACACCCAGAAATAACTGGTCGTGTAAACTTGAGCAAGTTACTTAATCCCAATTGCTTAAAAAAAAACATTATTATGAAAAGAAAAAGAAAAAAAGAATGAATATAAGAGCTGGTAGGGTCCTTTGACATCATCTAGTGCAACCCCTTAATTTTAAAGATGAAGAGACTGAGGCCCAGAGAGAAGTGACCTGCTTAAGAGTGTTTGTTTACCCTTTTAGTGACAAAGTCATTAGGACCTGAGCCTCTTGATCCCTTAATTCTTGCCCTTCTCTGTGATGTTTAGCTCTAAATTGTACCATCTTACTCTACAACTATTTTACATGTCAGTTTTCTCATTTGAACTTGATCATGTGAAAAATGAGATTCAGAGGTTCGCCTAGCCCCCTTCTTCCTAAATCCTGACTTTAAGTTCAATTCTTCTTCAGTAGGACTGATAATGAGATTGCATTGTCTCTCCTTACTTTGGTCAGTCCTAATATAAGGTAAGGTGGGGAAACCCCATTGTGTTCTGCTCAGGCTTGGGTGGAGGCAGATTCTTCTCTCTAGATAGCCCAAGACTTGGAGTGGTCTGATATGGTTGGGAGTGAGCTGATATAGATATTTTCTCTGTCCTGGAGTGAATAAAGATGGGGTGACATCAGCCACATATAAACTGTGCAGCCTAACCCCAAAATGAGACCATTCCAGACTGGCTTTAGGGAGCCCAGTTCTAAACTGGTTCTAAATATGCTGCCTGCTTTGAGAGGAAATAAAAGCATGGATACAACCTAATCCCATTTGTTTTTCTTAGACCAAACTCTGTATAAGGTTGACAATCATAATCTTCTGAAGATCAGTGACTGTCTCTGTCTTACTCAGAGACTATTACAGTGTTGAGCATAGGAGATATGGGGAGATGCTTTGTTGATTATTTGGTATTTAATCTAAAAACTCCTATTACTAGGGTCAGGCATCTTTCTGTTGGGAAACTAGAATTACCAACTGTAATTACCACTATTTAGAAACTATTAATTAGTGACTTTTTTTTTTCCCTTCTGGGTTAGCTTTGGTTTCACACTAGTAAACTCTTTTCATTGTGATTAAGTTCAACAAATGTTTATTGAGTCTACCATATATTATTATTATTATGTCTCCAGGAAGCCTAGAGATTCAAGGACTAAGGAGCAGTTTCTGCCCTTAAGTAGCTTAGAAAGAGTTACTTTCTGGCCTATCAGTTTATCACCCTTCAATTATCTAAAGAAAGTTCTTTTAAAGCTGACATTTTATTTTTGTCATTCCCGCCAAAGAATGTTGAGGGTGGGGACATTTTAAATTTTATCCTTATTTCCTTAGTGCCTAGTATTAGGTGCTAGTAGGTGTTTAATAAATATTTTATGAATTGATGTGTAATAAATAAATTCTTTATTTAGTAATTTTATTTAATAAATATTTTCTGAATTGAACTGATGAATAGTCATTTGAAAGATAGTATAGTTTAATGGGGCCAGAGACTCTATTCTCTTGGGTAAGTACCACTGATACTCCATGAGGCCTTAAAAGGGTCCATTATCATCTTGGTACACCATCCTACTTTGTAAATTTGGGCTAGCAGCAATATGTTACCAAAGGCGTGGATAAAGCTTATTAAAAAGTCTGAAGGACATGCCAAGTTAAGTCTCAATCACTCCAAAGGAGTAATGACACATAATTTGCAATAGCAGAAAGTGCTCTGAACACTTTCACTTCACTAATGCATTTCTGGACAACAGACATACTTGTCTCATCATCCATTATGAAGCACAGAGCACTGGGATCCAGAAGGAAAGAAAATTGCAGGTGTGTTGAAGGGCAAAGGAATGATGGTTCACCATGTTACCACTGATGACTTGGGCTTGAACAATAGTATAAAAGAGATCATTGACAAAGACACTCATTGTACTACCAGAACAGAAGATGGACAGATAATGTAGGGAGAGCAAGGGAAAGACAGCAGTCCATACTTGAAATGACAGTAAAATAATAAAAAAAATTTTCAAGAAAGTTAGTTGGATGGATCTTCTTGGAAGATTTTCAGGAAGGATAACATGATGAAAAGGTGTGGGAGGAGTTTTGATATTCACCACTAAAGGCAACATGTATGCTGATTAGATGCTGAATCTGTTAAAATACTTACCCCTTCCTCACGTCCTGCATGAAATAGAATCTGTGGTTCAGAAATGAAACTTTGATTTTACACAGAATGTGTTTAACCTCGAAGCTGCTTAAATTACTTTTGTTGTTGTTTGGATTAAGCCTTCATCCTGGAGGATATTGGATTTTGGCTCAGGTCTAGCTTTCCACAATAAAGGAAAAGGGCTCTCAGTACCCATGAAAGAATCCAGGCTAACAGGACATTTAATATAGGTCAGGTTTTATTTAGCCAGATCCTCCTCCCCTCCCCCCCATGCAAAAGACTTGTTCCTGATTCTATAAACAGTTAAGACAATTCTTCTTCCCTTTGTGGGGAGCTTTTTTTTTTTTTTTAAAGCAATTGGGGTTAAGTAACTTGCTCAAGGTTACACGTCCAGTTATTATTTCTGGGTGTGGTGCTGAGTATCTGAGCCTGGATTTGATCCAGGTCATCCCGACACTGGAGCCAGTGCTCTTACTCGCTGAGCCACCTGGCCGCCCCTTTGTGGGGAGCTTTTACCCTCTTCAGGGAACCAATATAATCCTCCAGATTTATTTATAATATTACAATTACAGTCCTTACACATGAAAGGATATTACATAAGGTTTCTGGAAAGTAAAACAACCCACCCTTCTGGTGAACACTACTTCTATACATAAGTATTACCTAAGGTTGAGTCCCCTCATTTAAAAAAAAAATCAATAATGGAGAGTTTACTCACCCTCTCTTCCCTCAGCTTCTCCTCTTCCTCCTCCTCCTCCTTTGACTATTAAAGCGTTTCCCAACCTGGTTCCTTCTTACATATCCGCCCTTACATTTTACCTCCTTCATATACTCTACGATCTAGTGACACTGGCTTTCTTGCTATTCCTCCCACATGGCATTGCATGTCCTGACTCAGTGCCTTTTCACTGGCAGTCCTCCACACCTAGAATGTTCTCCCTTCTCACCTTTGCCTCATGGCTTCTCATGCTCTCTTAAGATCTTGCCCAAAGCTCATCTTCTGAAAGAGGCCTTTCCTGGCCCTGGAGCCAGAGTACCTTCTCTCCTAGATTGTCTCCTGTTTACACCCTATAAATCTTGGATGAGCATAGTTGTTAGTGTGTTGTCTCCCCCATCAGAATGTGAGCTCCTTGAAGGTAAGGGCCCAGTTTTTGCTTTTCTTTGAATTCTTAGCCCTTAGTTCAGTGCTTGGCATGTAGTGATCACATGATTGGTTATTGGTTGACTGCCTTCAAAATATACTTGCCTCATCCATCCTGAAAAACAAAACAAAACAAAACAAAACTGTTAGACTTTAGAATCCGTTCAACCTATATCATCTTATATCTCTCCTTCCTTTCAAAGCCAAAATCCTGGGGGGAAAAACTGTCTTCACTTATTGCCTTCACTTTCTTTTCTTTCATTCATCTCTCAAAACTTTGCAATCTGGCTTTTGACCTTGTCAGTCTACTAAGACTTCTTACTCTGAAGTTTCCAAAGATTTCTTAATTGCTAAATCTTATGACTTTTAAAAAAAATTTTCATCCTCAGTTTCCAAGCTGTTCAAGTCCCACTTTTGAAAGGAAGCCTTTTGTCTGAATGCATTCCCCTCCCCAAGTAGATCATATTTATTTGTAATTATTCTCTTTATAGTTACTCTGCAGACACATATATTTATTCTGCCTATACTTATATTTATTCTTCTGCATATAGAGCCAGCTCATTTGTGCAGTGGACCTGGCATTAGGAAGCTCTGTGTTCATAAACTTCCTTAGTTTACTTCCCACCTATGTGATTACCGATGTCATTTAATCTGTCTGCCTCAGTTTTCCCAATCTATAAAATGGGAGAATAATAGCACCCAACTCCTAGGGCTGCTGTCAGGATCAAATGAAATAATATATGTTAAAGCACTTTGCAAACCCTAAAGTGCTATATAAGTAATAGATATTGCTATAGTTATCATACTAATCATCTCTCCCAGAAGAATGTAAGGTCTTTGAGAGTAGGAATTTGTTTTTTGATATCTATATCCCCAGAACATACTGTTTGCTTAATAAATGTGTATTGATTGATTACTTGACCTTTCTCTTGCTTTTGACAATACTGCTAACATTGTTCTCTCTTGTTTCTTCTCTGGCCTATCTGATTACTTCTCAGGCTCATTTACTGGTTCATTTTCCATGTCACACCATATAATTGTAGGTATACCTTCAGAGGCTAGTGCCCTCCTTCCCCAATTTTCCTTGAATTTATGTCATATCTATTTATATATATTTTGTGTCTATAACATATGAATGAATATGTATGTAATTTATGCTTATATTATCTCTCCTGATAGAATGTAAGCTTCTTGATGGTAGGTATTATTTCATTCTTTTCTCCCTTAGGTCTAGAATGGTACCTGGCATATGGCAAATGTTTAACAAATGCTTTATAATCAATTGTTTGATTAGTTTGCTTCATTTGGATCTGATTTCTTGAGGTGCTTGCATCCACATTGTTATTTGGAGGTATGTGGATCTGCAGGCCTTCTTCCAGAGAACTGACATGTATACTCTTTCCCCTTTCTGTCATCTTTGTTCCCAATAATAGAAAGAAAGACTGATTATAGTAATGTAAATAAAAAGTAGCACTGAAATGAAGATTAATGCTGAATAATTATACTAATTAATCTAGGTCTTAGAGAAAAGATATGGAGCAAAGATAACCCTACCTATAACAATACAGGTGTATAACTAAAGGTGAGGAATATTGCAACACTATCAAATATGGTCCCTGCATTCAGCCAGATTTAATTAATGGTTCTTTGTTCTAAGAGATGGCTTAGGTGGTGGTGGTAGATAGGACTGTGATGGTTAAAATAAAAAGGACAGCAAAGAAACTTATTTATCTATTTCTAATAGTAGCTTTCAGAGTACAGATTCTCATCAGGTTCTTTTAGACTCGGGATTTTTCTTAGGACATTCTCAAATAATGAGTGGAGGTTTGTGTGTATAAACTGTTCTTCATATACAATGGTGAAGTCACTGACTCAGCAGTCTGATGTTATGAATTGTTTCTCTGATGGCAGTAAGAGTTTGCTCTTTCACTGAGACCCCCATGTCCTTTAACTGCTTAATAGGTGGTACCTTTTCTGCCCCTCTCCTCTATTTGCTAAGATTGTCAGCAGCAAGCAGATGTGCCTGGCTGTTCTCTTCTCCCTTTCTATTCCTTCTTCCCCACCCCACACTCAACTCAGAGGCTTCACTATCACTATTCCTTTTTTCCCTCTTCCAATTTCTTCACCCTCCACAACTCAAACTTAGGTAACCGGAAGGCTTCTGGGGAATGAAAAGTAGATCCTTCTTACAAAAAAAATTACAGAAGCTTTATACACATAATATCCTCTTTTCCCCCTTCCTCCCACCCCCCCACCTCACTCCCAGAAAAAACAAAACAAGGGGCAGCCAGGTAGCACAGTAAGAGCACTGGCCCCAGTGTCGGGATGACCTGGATCAAATCCGGGTTCAGATACTTAGCACCATACCCAGAAATAACTGGCTGTGTAACCTTGAGCAAATTACTTAACCCCAATTGCTTAAAAAAAAAATCCCAACCAAGCAAACCACCCTTCCCTTCAATAATAATTAGTCTGTTCAGGAAATATGGCCATATGTACTGAAAGAATTTGGTCAAAATAGGTATTTTTTTAGTGTTTTTTTTTTTCCTTTATTCTTTAAGAGGACCAAAATGACATCTCTACGTTGGGTTCAAGGTACAGCATATCTGACTGTGGCTGATCAGAGCAAAATGAACTCAAAAGGTTCTACCACAGGTTGGGTACAAATGGAGTGGAGATGGCTCTAAATGTGCACATCTCACATTTCTTTGGAGCTACTGCAATTCTGCTTTGCTCATGGAGAACAGAACCTTCTTTGATGTGTGCATGCCATACTGGGCAGTCCTGTGCCAGTGTCTCCCATGTCTCACAATTGATAACTAAAATTCTTCAGAGAGACCTTGAGAGTGTCCTTGTATCACTTCTTCTGACCTCCATGTGAGCACTTGCCTTTTTATGAGTTCTCCATAAAATAGTCTTTTAGGCAAGTGTACTTTTGGCATTCAGACAACATGTCCAGCCCATCAGAATTACACTCTCTGCAGTAGAGTTTGAATGATTGGCAGTTCAGCTCAAGAAAAGACCTCCGTGTCCAGTACTTTATTTTGCCAGGTAATCTTCAGAATCTTCCTAAGACAATTCAAGTGGAAACAATTCAGTGTCCTGCCATGGTGCTGGTAGATGTTTCAGGTTTCTTAGTATTGTATAAAGCAAGTGCCTCCTAAATGGGGGTCATGGCCTAAACCCAAGTAGGTTTGTGATCAACTTATCAGAGAATAGGAAGCTGGGTTGTGTCTTTTTCTTTCTGTGCTGGTCCATCATGGGGATCAGATCCAACATTACCACATCTGTTGTTATTCCTCAACACTCCTATACTCTGCCCCCTCAGTCTGCTGTGCAATCTCCCAACTTTCTCCATTCTGAAAGAGTCTTAACCTTTCAGGGCAGTTATAACCTGATTGCTAACTGAACCCCCACAACCTAAGCTGCAGAGATGCCATTGGGAAAAATTTCTCCTGATCCCCTTGCCCAATCATATCTATTTTCCAGATCACCTTGTAGCTTCAGTAGGAATCCCTCAAGAGGCAGGCTTTGTGCTCCCAGGCTGAGGCTGGTGACTAAAATACCCACTCAGTCCTTGGGATGTGATTTCACAGGATAAACTGTGATCTTTGTGTCAGATCTCACTACAATATCATTCCTCCTCTTCTCACTATCCTTTATTTCTATGGAATAGAAATGCTTTCCAAGTATACAACTTTGGTGTCTACTTCTAATCTTCTGCCTTATTCAACATTTCTAATCAGTTGTTTTGTTGTTGTTATTGAATTATTTTCAGTTGTGTCTGACTCTTTGTGATCACATCTGGGGTTTTCTTGGCAAAGATACTGGAGTGGCTTGTTACTTCCTTCTCCAACTCATTTTATAGATGAGGAAACTGAGGTACACCAAGGTTAAATGACTTGCCTAGGGTCACATGGCTAGTAACTGTCTGAGGCCAGATTTGAACTCAGGTCTTCCTGACTCTATCCACTGTACCAAATATTATCATTTCTACATTTGTTATGTCTGTCTCCTCTTTATTCAGACAGTCACACCACAGTTTAAGTGCTTATTATCTCTCACATGGAGTATTGTAATAGCCTCTTTATCTGTTGTCTAATTGATCATCTTGTCTCAAGTCTCTTCCCATAGATGCCAAAGTGATTTTTCTTAAGGTGCAATTCTGATGATGGTACTCAGTACACTCAGTATAATTCAGTGGCTCTAGGGTCAAATATTATTTCATCTTTAGTTTTTATTTTCTTGCATAAGTTTTATAATAGTCTCCTAGCTTCCCTGGATTCTTCCAAATCTCAGTTAAAGTCCCACCTTCTGCAAGAAGCCTTTTCTATTCCTCCTGAATCTTGGTGCCTTCTCTCTAAGACCACTACCACTTTATGTTGTCCTCATCTTAGTTGTACATAGTGGTTTGCATGTTTCTTCCATTAGACTGTGAGCTCCTTGAGAGCATGGACTTTTTGTTGTTGTTTTTTTACAATTTTTGCATCCTTAATACTTAGCCTAATGCCTACTACATGGTAGGTGCTTGATAAATGTTAGTTGGCTAAATGATTGCCTAGTACAGTAGTATAGCTATATAATTTATAAATAAGTAAATATATACATAGTGGAGGGTGTGCTCAAAGATTTTTTTTTATACTGATAGGAATGCACAGATAAAGTTTGGAAACCACTGGTTTAGGTCAACTAATAATTATAACTCATCTTCTATGATGCTCTAAGTTTTACAAAGCAACATCCTTGTTAAAACCCTATGAGAGAGTCTTACAAATATTACTGGTCTCCTTTTACAGATGATACCTAGTGGATTAGTTAAAATTTTATTTTTCAGTCAGTGGTTTTGGCATTGGGTAGACATAGATCATGCAAATGTAATAGCATTACAGAATCGTGGATTTTCAAGGTAGGAAGGATACACAATCCACCTCATACCTGAATAGGAATGCCCGCTAAAACATACCCAACAAATTCTGAATGACCTCCATTGGGGCCAAAGAGAGTAAGTCTATCAGAATGGTCTCAGACACTTTCTAACTGTGTGAACCTGGGCAAGTCACTTAACCTCTTTAAACCTCAGTTTTCTCAACAGCAAAATGGGGATAATAATAGCACCTACCTCCCAGGATTGTTGTGAGGATCAAATGATAGTAATTGTAAAATGGTTAGCACGGTGCTTGGCACATAGCAAGCATTATATTGTAAGCTATTCTTCTTATGATGATGATGAGTGACCAGTGACTAAGATTTGCTATAATTTCAGACCAGAATGGTCTGTATAAAGACCATCTTCTTGCTTTCACCAAATCACCTATAGTTTGGATTCATTTACTCGGTTCTAGAATCTGCAGGGATTATATGAGACTAAGTCAAACATAATGGAATGTGAGATGAAAGGTACAGAGTGTGATCTGACAGATCAAATACTTTATACAATTGGTTGCCTGGACATACTGTCACATCCCATTAATGTCTGTCAGTGATGCAAATGTAGCCTAGTCACTTAGCCTGACAGATCAAAAGTTTTGTTGAAATACCTAGAAGAAAATGGACTTAATCTGCAGAAAATGACTTGTCATTTTGTGTGTACATGATTTCTGTCTTACTACATGTCTTGTACTTGAGGGCATTATGTGGAAATAGGTAAGAGGGGATGAAGTATACCTTTGCAAATAAATTATAGTCACTTTAACACTGCTATATGCATTGTCTTCAGAAATCCTGCTATTTGACAGTGATGGAAATGGCTGGTGGTTCCCCTGTCTAATAAGAACTATGAGGTGGAGAGTTTATTTGGCCTAAACCTAGGAGCTAAAATAATTTTGCTGAACACTATAGTGCAAATTACAGGGATGGCTTCTTAAGTGCCATGTGCCAAGTAATATTCAATAAGTATCAATTGATGAACTAGTCCCAGTGGATATGTGCAGAAAGCAAGGAGTTCCTGGGGGCTAGAGCAGACCAACCCACTTCTGCTCCCATTCATGATTTTTATCTAACCCTGCTCTTTGAGGCCATGATGTGGCATAAGAAATTGTGAAAACTGAGATGGAGTATAAAAGCCTGATAGTGCTTAGGAATCTTTATCCAAGGGCTAGGGAGAAGATGAAAAGAGACCATCCATGCAGAATAAGAGTCTTAAAATTTTTGTGAGGAACTCTGGGAATAATTGGCAGGTAATGGGAAACATATTTAGTCACATATGTACTTGCAAAAGAATTGTTTACATGGATGACTGATTGTTGAATATGTTTGGTAGACAGGGGCTTTGTCCATTTCTCTTATCTTTTTAATCCCAACTCCAAAGATAAATTATTCCCACCTGTCCCTTAAAGTCCTGTGTATTTCCTAGAATAGCTTACATTGGTGCAGCCTGAAAACTTTCTAGATCTAGGAGACATTGTGGAAGAATTAGCTAAGTAGTAGATGTTTTTATTTGGGTATATGGGGTGTTCAGGAGGACCAGTACCTCTGGTGTGAGGGATTGCTGAACTCTTTTTGGGGCTGCTCATTCACCTTTTGGTGGCCTCCCGTCCCCAACTCTCACCTGTGGCTCCAAGAAGCAGCCATACCCTGGTAAAAACTGGGCAGATAGGCTAAACCAGATTGAGAGTAACTGACAGGTCTCAAAGTCACTGGTAAGTTAGGGGATGTCCACCCAAAGCATGTGAAGACTTCTCCTAGTAGAATGAGTGGATGAGAACAGTTTGTTCCAATGGCCATGGAGGTGACTGGAGCAGGTGCTGTGGAGTGCTTAGAGTTTGGGCAGACATCAAAGATGCCAAGATCATCCATGACATGCCAAGCCATCACCAGTCTTCTTGACTTTTGTCTTGTCACTGGACTTTGATGACTGTGGAGAAGAAGTTGAGGCTGATGACTTTGTTTACCTCTGCCTCATTTTAATCCAATTTATGCTCGTCAAGACATCACCTTGTAATGTCATTGGTTCTCTTTGGAAACAAAAGACAAACAACAGATGTTTTATTATATATTGGTTATGCTATTTACTATAAATACTAAATACTGTTTACTATAAATACTAAATAGAGTTAAGCAAATCTGTGTGTGTTTTCATATGTATATATGAGTATATGTACATACATAGGTGTGGATGTCTATATTCATATATATATGTATGTGTGTATTTCTCCTCTCCTCTCCTCCCCTCTCCTCTCCTCTCCTCTCTCCATTATGCCAAGATCATATGACTAGGGCTCTCCAAAATAGAGAAAATTTAGAGAGATGGTTGGGTCTGCCAAAAGTTGGGGCTTAAGGACTAATTCTGATTGTGTAAATACACAGTAATCCACTCTACTTCCACAGGAAGTTGGCATGGCAGCCTGAGTTTTGTTTAAAACCACACAGGGACATACATGATAATGCAAAAGATAACCAGATCAATAGAGAAATAACAAAAATCAGCACAGGCCACTTCTGTCTAGAAACCAGAAGAAGCAGGCCTCTTTTTCTCTTTCTGTCTCTTCTTCTGTTAGCTAAGCAGGTAGAAAATGAGAGCCAGTGAAGAGCATACCATCACTTCTGATTACTAGTGTACCAAATTCCCAAAGGAAATGGGCGGGGAATGGGAAGACAGTTCCAGATGCACTACTCAATCTTGCACAGCTTCTCTCTCCCATGTCTCTAAAAATCAAGTTGACAAAAACGTTACTGATGAGGTGCAGGTTCTGGGAATCCCCTTGAGCTCTCCTTGAATCTTTGAGGTGCAGGCTCTGGGAACCCCCTTGAGCTCTGATTAAATCATCCCATTTGATGAGGCATTTGCATGATGCCTAAGCCTTACATTGTAACCTTCATTACTAGCTTGGCCCTCCTTTATCCATCTATTTCCCACCTTTGAGCCTATCAAAATATCAATCCACCCTTGAACTGGCCTAGCCCACCATTGTCTGTAGTCTCCAGGTGGCCTCCAGCAACTTCCCACCCTCAATCACTTAATCTAATCCAGATCTTTCCACTGTTCTTTTTTGTATAGAAGTATCAGTCTTACCCCCAGTAAGTTGCAGAGTCATTAGGAATCTAGCCTGGTGTTGAAGTGGACAGCTGAGCAAAAAGACAGCAATGCCAATTACAGTTTGATAGGAGTGTTTATTAGCTGGCTGGCGACTTGCCTCCCAAGTAGGGAAGACAGCCCCGAACCTTCTGCAGAGTAAATTTTTATAGAATGAAATGTTGTTAACAACGAAGTGTGGTTCCAATGGGGTATGGTGCCCTTTCTAGTGAAGCCTTGGGTACCTAGCAAAGCCTTGGATGCAAACAGAAACAGATCTGTATCTGGGGTTCAAGGATGTGATGTTTCTAGCAACACAGGTAGAAAATCCCCAAACTGCTGTGGCCTAACAGGTAGTTTCCAGGGACCTTGGTAGGGGCCCCCTTTTGGCAGGCTGTGACTGGGAAGGGGCTTTGGTGTATAGTTTCTGGTGGACACTTCAATGCTGCAATTAATGCACCTTGACTGAAAGAATGTTTGAGTGCTTGAATTCTTTCCAGGTGGACACTCCTAGTACTCTGACATTTTGGGGTTCCCAGCACTCCAAACAGCATAATTTCTATTTAACAAACATTTTCCCTAAGCTTCTGCTTTTCCAGAGGAATGGGCTTAGAATTTGGGAAGGTAGACCAGTATCTCTGATGGCCTTTTGGTCACATAGTTACTTTTTTTTTTAAAGCAATTGGTGTTAAGTAACTTGCTCAAGGTTACACATCCAGGTGTTTCTGGGTGGGTGCTAAGTGTCTGAGCCAGGATTCAATCCCAGGTCATCCCGACTGGCCGCCCCCACATAGTTACTTTTTGCTACTGTCTTCTGGAATGTCAGTTTAGTTGAAGCAATGAAGTACTCTGAGGGGGGACAGAAGATAGAAAGCCTGTGCCAGTGAATCAAACTACTGCCTTTGGAGACAGGCTAGGATGCTGAGCCCTAAAGTCCTGGGAATAGCAATGCCCTGCTCCTCCCTCCGACTCAGACTTCTGACCTTGGCTAAGAGTCACCAGAACTAGCCAGCTAAGCCAAGGTGCTAGAATCCTCTGGGTTAAGAGTGAGGTTGTCTTCTTTTGGCTGCCCTTTTGTCTGGTGCTGGTTCAAGGTCCACTGTCCCATACAGCAATCTGATTCAGGGTTAGAACATCATTGTTATAGCCTATTGTCACATCCTTAATTGAGCAGATGTTTCCTCAAAGTCTGTATAAAAAAATGGGACTTTTTTGGAGATTTTTGGAGACTGTGGTAGTGAAGTTCAACTTGCTCCTGATTCTCTTCAATTTTCATGCTAAAGAAGTTAGGGCAAAACTAAAGGCCATAGGAAGGACTTGAGTCACATTTTTTTTCTATGTTATATATATATATATATATATATCTAATGGCAACAAAAAATACGGTTCTGATGAGGTATGGGCTCTGGGAGCCAACCCCCTCTGAGCTCTCCTTAAGTCCTTGAGGTATAGGCTCTGGGAACCTCCCTTGGACTCTTGATTAAATTGTCTCATTTGACGAGGCCTTTGCATGAGACAATAAGCCTCACCACATTGTGCCTAGTTACTAGCCTAGCCCTCCACTGTTCATCTACTTCCCACCCTTAAACTGGCCTAGCCCACCATTGTCTGTAGCTCCAGCTACTTCCCACCCTTAATCACTCATTGACCTCATTAACTCCTCCTGAAGACCCTCCCCAAACTCTGCCTCTAGACCACCCCTAGATTCCTCCCACAACCTTCTGTATATAAGAACCCATCTCACACCACGTGGGAGAGAGTGCCATAGAATGCCACAGAATAGTGAGCGCGCCATAGAATGCCACAGAATAGTGAGTGCCATAGAACAACCTAGCACTGACTTACTCTGTGTCTAATGCAAGCAAACTTTTAATAAATTTTACTTTTCTTTGGCTGAGAAGACTCAGGTTGAGTTCATTTGGCAGGATCAGGTGTGTTGGTATTTTGGGGTCTCCAGAGCAACCCTAACCTTCTTAGTGGGTAACCTTTGCAGTTCCTCTTTGGTTTACCTTTGTCCAGCACTAAGATGCTGTTTCTCTACATTGAATTGGGCTAAAAGGACTCTGGCCTTGTGGCTTCCAGAGTAACTCTTTCTCTCTACATAACTTAACTCCCTTCTAGATAAGGGTGAGATAAGAAGAGGAAAAGCACAGCCTCTTAAATGAACTCTCAAAATAAAACTGTCTTTTTGGCTGCTAGTTTTGAGAGCTTAATGAGCAGGGGATAAGTGAGTGTATAAGGGATTTAACAAGTACAAAGAACATTTTTTTTTTCTCTGTCCTTTGGATGGAAACACCTGAATGCTCAGCTTACAGAAACAAAAAGAGTGGGATACTAGACAGGAGAGAAAGTAAATCTCATTAGACTTTCTCATTACCTCCCTAGGACCATTGCACCTACCATCTGTAATTGCTTAATTAAAGGACTACAGAGGACACGGCGTTATTAATGACTACAGACCAGGGTTGGCTCCAGGACATTTGGAATTGTTTTGACATTTTCATTTTGTATTTGAGCTTTCATCCTGATATGGTCATCAGTGGTTTCCTTCCATCTTATTTCATACTGATTTATTTACCCTGTGTACAGTGTTCTACTGTGGTCAATAAATAAATCAACTGTGACTGTGTGTTCTGCTGAGCAGGGGAAGTGGTTAGCTCTTGCCTCAGTCAACCCAGGACTGAAAACACTGGGGCCACCAAATTACATAGGGGGAAGGGCTGCCTTCTGTTTCCTGAATCCAATGCTTTTGAGCTGAGTTGGCCTAGGCAAAATTGTAAAGTTGGAAGAATGAAAGAATGAATAAATGAGAAAGTTCTTGTTTGCAGCTTGGGGAACAGTGGTCAAGAGAACTAGGTTTGGAGTCAGGCAGTTCTGAGTTCAAATGTGGATTCAAACACTTGTTAACTGTGTGAACCTGGGAAAATTACTGAACTTCCTTCCTTCCTTCCTTCCTTCCTTCCTTCCTTCCTTCCTTCCTTCCTTCCTTCCT
>NW_027187378.1:19731522-19777340 GCF_028583685.1 Petaurus breviceps papuanus | reverse complement strand
CCTTCCTTCCTTCCTTCCTTCCTTCCTTCCTTCCTTCCTTCCTTCCTCCCTCCCTCCCTCCCTCCCTCCCTCCCTCCTCCTCCTGATGAGGCAAAGCAGACAAGAATGTTTGAAGCCGACGGAGCAAGCTCCCTTATTGTAACTGGGCAACTGACTTACCCTCTGTTTGTCCCAGTTTCTTCAACTGTAAAATATGAATAATCTACCACACATAGTTGTGAGGAGGATCAAAGAAGATAATATCTATTAAAAGTGCTTATTTTGGCACATAATAGCTGCCACAGAGATGTTTACTGCCTTCCCTTATTAAACACCTACTAAAAATAGAAAATCGAGAAGAAGTCCCTGACCTCAGGGAGCTATTCTGAAAAAGGAAGACAATGTAGAGGAGTGGCAGCTAGGTAAGAGAGTTTTGGCCTGTTTCTGGAAGTTATAGGGATGGTGAAATAATATATAGGGCAGTTGATTGTTATTCTTATTCCAGATGCAATTAATTGAATGTGCCCAAAGCAAGATGTAGAAAGTTTTAAGGAGATAATGGGCAATATAAACATGTAGAAGTAGGTCTCATGGCAAAATGGCCAGAGTAGACAGCTTAATGGACTGTGAAGCATTATTTGGATCTGACTAGATAGAGTGGATTAGGTGAATCTGCACTCAGGGACTGACCAATCCAAACAGTTCAGCTCCACAATGGGAATCCCAATGATGAATGAATTAACTTCCCCAGATACTTGGGTAGATTTGTTCTGGAGTGGGGCATTGTCAGTTATGATAGTAAAATGACTGAGGTGGATGTCTATATGAGTTATCCTAGCCGCTTTTGATATTCTTCTCCTCAGTGATTTCTTCCTTCCCTTCTCCATCAAACATGAAGCCTTTATCCTCATGTTGTACAGGACCCTCCACCTCTACCCACAACTTTCCTCCCTTCCAAATATTGTACCCTGCAATACTCTAGAATCCTAACATTTCCAAAACTCATTCAATTTCCATTAGAAAATTCCATATGTTGTCCTTCCTGGGCAACATTCAAATCAATTCAATAAACATTTCTTAAACTCCTATTAAATGCAAGTTGTACTGTGTACTTGGGATTCAAATACTGGGAAAAAAAATTCAATCCTTTACTATGTGTTGTTTATAAAATAATAGAAGAGATGAGATGATTAAATAAATAATGAAAATTATAGTAATTGTCAAAGAGAAGTGGCATGAAAGCTGTAGAGAGGGATTATTTGTATGGATTGGGATTGGGGGATGGAGAGTAGAAGTCTTCATGAAGGAAGTGATACCTGAACTGAGGCTTGAAGAAAGGGAAAGATTTTAGCCATACAGATCTTGGGAGGAGTCTATTCAAGGTTTTTGGTGACAAAGTACATAGACAGGACAAGGCAGGATGAGATCAGCAAATATCCAGTAGTTTGGCTGGAATGAAGCATATGGGAGAGAAGAGTAGTGAGAAATAGGGTTAAAAAGTAATGTTGGCAGGCACTAGCTGGTGCAGTGAATAGAGCATCAGCCTTGGAGTCAGGAGGACCTGAGTTCAAATCCAGACGCAGTAACACTTACTAGCTGTATGACCTTAGGCAAGTCACTTAACCCCAATTGCCTTCCCCTCCCCCTCCAAAAAAAAAAGTAATGTTGGAGCAAGTTGATGAAGGGTTTTTAATGCCAGATTAAGAGTTAGCATTTTATTTGGTAAACAAGAGGGAGCTTAAGACTTCTAAAAGGGACATTTTAAATATTCCTTAATAGGAAAGCAGATAAAGGAGTTGGTTTTATTGTGAGTCTAGAGGCTACAAGAAACATTACTTGGAACATTTGGTCACCTCATAATGAAGTACTCTACTAGAGAGTCTGTGACCAAATGAGGAGGAAGAGAAATTCTACAAAGAGGTAGGTTAGATATTCCAAATTAAATTGATATATACTTTCATACTTTATGACTTTAAAGCCAAGGTGAGGATGTTGAGGTTTAGGATTTAGGGGTGCTTGAGACCCCAAAATACTTGGCTTGAGAGTCCGGGTTCTGCTGAATGACTCAAGTCTTCTCTCAGCCAAAGTAAAACAAAGTTTATGTAAAGATTCGCCATAATGGGTAGACTCTGAAGGAGCCTAAGTATCCATGACACTTTTATTGGACAAGCGGGCCAGAATAATCTGACACAGAATGAGTCTTCACTAGATTGAATTCTTGGCCCCCTCATGGAGGCAAGATGGATTTTAAATATAGAAAGAGTGTGGGAGGATTTAGGGGTGGTCTACTAGAGGATGAGTCTAAGGAAGACTGAGGTCAGACTCCAGTAATGAGATTAAGGGTAGGAAATAGCTGAAGGCTACCAGGAGATGACAGACAATGGAGGGCTAGGCTAGTTTAAGGGTATCAGATTTGGGTAGAGATATTTAGATAGGATCAAGGGTGGGAAGTAGCTGGACAGTGGAGGGCGAGGCTAGGTTAAGAGCAACAGAGATTTGGGCCTAGGATAATGAAAGGCTTATGGCCTCAGGCAAATGCCTCATCAAGTGGGAAGATTCAGTCAGAGTTCAAGGGGTTTCCCAGAGCCTGTACCCTGTCAGGGATAGAGGAAGACAACAAAATAAAATATGTTGAAAAATATGGATTAAGAGTAAGAAGCAAGAGAGGTCAAAGGCTTATAGACAACACAGAGCTTTACATCTATATGTCACACATTTTTCTTTGAAAGAAGAGTTAAGAGGTGTTGGGTATGGTGTGTATCAAATGACATAGCAAAAATGAAATTGCTTAACTTTAGTGTGCAAGAAGCTATTAATTACTAATGTGGAATCAGTCAATCAAGAAATATTTATTAAGCACTTCCTAAATGCTAAGCAGTTTTCTATGACTATAGATTATGGAAGAAGCTTTCCTTTGCATTGCTAGAAGGATTTTCCTCACTGAAAGTTCCCTATACCATTGAAATCACAAATCTAATCTACCCTACCCCACCCCAATATGCCAGGTTATGTGGCATATGCTGGGGATTTTTGAATGAGTTAGAAACTCCATTTGGATTGCCTTGTACATTGGCAAGGATCCTTTTAGAGAAATTTTGAATATCCAAGGTAGCTGTAATGTTTCCAGGGGAAATTCCAAGATTATACCCTATCTGTAAATATGGGTTCAGGGCAAAGGGAGTAGGGCATTGATGGAGGCTGGAGAGGGTGAATGCCCCAGTTCCCACTGATCATTGATGTAATGTTGTAGCAATTGGTCCCTGACTGAGTATAAAGCTGAGGGACTCCTCAGTGAGTATAGGGTAGGGTGAGTGTCCCCATCTCCTGCCAATGTGTCAGTGTCAATGCATGAGCACAGAAACCCTTAGTCAAGGTAGGGGAAAGAGTGGGAACAGCTTATATCAAAATGATGTTTAAGTACAAAACACACATGGTCAAGGCAGCTTACAGCTGGAGAGATACAGGGCCTTGAAGGTCTTTAGGAAGCTTAATGATAGACAAGTTGTTCAACTGCTCAGGGGGGTTGGCTATTTGCAGGTGAGACCTCTTGGCTGGATGACTAGGTCAATCTGCCCTTGGTCTAGGTTGCTCCACTGATATTGGGTTAGATAACTCCTTTCCTGGACTGGGCTGCTTCTCAGCTGAGTAAAGTTGCTCTGCTGCCACTTGCCTGGACTGATCCTTTGTGGCCATGACCACTGTGGTGGCCATATCTATCCCTTTCATTTAACTTTGGCCACCTCTGGCACCCATGATAAAACCTCTGGACCTCCCAAACTCATTAGATTCCCCTGGGCATTTTCATCTCAGAATATTTATTTGCCCAAGATCAACAAAGAATACACACAAAGAAACAGATGTGGTTACATGCTCACAGCTGCTATGGATGGGTAAAAGACAGAGATGATCCCATTGTGACTCTCAGGAGCAGCTGAAAGCAGTCCTGCATCCCTTTCAGCTACAAAGAAAAGAGAAAAAAATGGAGGTGGATTGTTCCTTTTGAATAGACACTCAATTCTGGATAAGCAGCCCAAGCCATCAGTTTTTTTGGCTCCACTGCCAAGTAGAAGATTTTTTGTAATCATAATGTACCAACCCCTGAGTCATCATCGCTGGAAACAGGCTCCTCTCAAGTAACCACATGATTGCTTGGGATGGTTTTCTCATTTTTTGGTAATAGATATGTGATGCTCTCTCCTAGCATTATACTTCAAAGAGTTCAAAGAATAGTTCAAAGAACTCATATGTACAAAATATTTATAGCAGTTCTTTTTGTGGTGACAAGGAATTCAAAACCAAGTAAGTGCCCGTCATTTGGGGTAAGTAAGGGCAGAACAAATGATGGCACATGAATGTAATGGAATAGTATTGTGCCATAAAAAAATGATGAAGGGGGTAGTTTCCAAGATATATGGGAAAATTTGTATGAACTTATGTAGAGCAGAATGAACAAAACTGGGAGACCAATTATAAAATAACAGCAATATTGTGAAGATAACCCTGAAAGATTTAAGAATTCAGATCAGTGCTATGACTAACCATGATTTTAGAGGACCCATGATGTAAAATGCTACCCATCTTTTGATGGAGAGCTGATGGACTAAATATACAGAATGAAACACATTTTTGAATATGGCCGATGTGAGGATTTGTCTTGTTTGACGTCATGCATTTCTTAAAAGGGTTTTGTTTTTCTTTTCAATAGTTGTGGAAGGGAAGAAGGGAGAGAGAAAACAAATTCTTATTAATTAAAACAAATAAAAAAAAAAGAAAGGCTGCAACATGCTCTCATCTGGCAGGAAACTAATAGAGTGCTATAGTCTTTATGCTCTAAAGTGCTATTCATTAATCACTGTGAAGCATTTAAGCCAATAATTATGGGTCTTATTCAGCCCCACTACCTTTCTACTTTGCATAGATGCTAGAGTTTCAGCTGCTTTCCCTAGTATAAGTATTCTCTCATATTAATGGTATGCAAATTTTTGGTTTCTTGATTGGTGTGTTGGACTTCTTGTGATTGTGTAGATGACCAGAAAATTTCTCCGTTGTCTTTCTTTGGGACTCACTTCTTATTTCTTAAGTCTCTTGTAGTATTAAAAAAAAAAGTTGATAGTGAAGTATTTATATTATTCTTTTTGTTCCTTTGACTTAACATATGATCATAGCTTTAGAGCTAGGAAGGGCCCTTAGAGGCCACCAAGTCCCATCCCTTCATTTTACATGTGAGAAAACTGAGGTTGAGAGAAGTTGTGACTTGTTGAGAGTTATACAATTCATCTCAGAGGCAGGATTTGAACTCTAGTCTTCCTGTCTTCCTATTCACTAAACCACTAAGCTGCTTCTTTGTGTCATGTTATCCTTTTTACATTTATTTGTAATTGCCAATGAAGGTCCTCTAGAATTGCTAACTCCCCCTCCCCCCCATCCCTTCCCACATATTATTTTCATTTCTTGTAATTTGGCAATATTCAATTATTTTTAGTTGTGTTGGATTTTTTGTGATCTCATTTGGAACTTTCTTGGTAAAGATACTGGAGTATAAATCTTCCTGACTCCAGGCCCTGCCCTCTGTCCACTGTCACTCTAGCTGCCTAATTAGGCATTTTAAGCTTTCTACTGTGTGTACCAGCTGGATATTGATGCAATCTTCCAATTTTATTTTATAGCTCCTCTTTATCTTTCTCAAGTCACTTCTGCCATGGTGGGTTAATGCTTGTCTTTCAGGGTATTCCTTGGAAGTGTTACTTTTCCTCCCATGGTTCTTACCATGGAAACAGTTGCCACAAATACTACTATGTGAAGATTCTGAACTTTTTGTACTTTTTGGCAAATGCTATTGGAGAATACATTTTTCCATAACGATTATAGAATTTAACAGATTTTGTGGAATTATTCTGTTTTGTTATAATTGGTTTATTGGTTGGATTTACACCATTAAACTTGAAAAAAGGTCTTTTTGGAATTCCAGTTTAAGAGTGCCCACTTGCTTTTCAAAATCATTGAGGGATTAGTGGATGATTTCTTGAAGTTGCACTAAAAAATTCTTTCAATGATCTTATGCTTTTTGACTCTTGATAGCATAATGAATGAGTGCAGATCAGAGAGTCAGGAGACCTGAATTCAAATCTTGTCTCAGATACTTGCTAACTGTTTAACCCTGGACAGATCACTCATTTTTTTTTTTCAGCATCACTTTCCTAATTTGTAAAATAGGGATGATAATAATAATATGTACCTCACCAGATTGTTGTGCTTGAACAAATGAAATAATATGTAAATTTCTTTGCACACCTTAAGACACTAGAAAAATGCTATAATAATTATCATCATTATTATTGTAGCTTTACTCCTTGATTTATTTCTTTTTTCTTTTAATTGCAGAGAGGTAGTTGGTCTTTGACCAAGTGAACTTTGCTCCTGAATCTCCATTAACATAGTCACAAAGATATAGAGTAAATAATAGAGACATAAATTGCTCACAGTCCAACTATCCCCACATAATCTAGATATCGGTATAAATAATTTTCTTTTTATTGCCTTGCACTGATTGGCAATGTACAACTGTGTGACTTGGAACTGAGGGTACTAGTGACAAAACATAGTATGAAATCTTGCCTGACATTAACTGGGTAGATATTTACAATTTTCTTATGCTATAAATTGGCATAGAATGAAAGACCTCAGTCCATTTTATAAATTCATGGTTTGCCCATGGAAAGGGGTGGGTTGCTAATTCAATCCCCCACATTGAAGAGACTGGGCAGCTTCCCCTCCAGACAGGCATGATGATGTATAATTAGACTGTCTTAGATCTGGATAATGTACAAATATTCTATAACTAGTTCTAATGACAGCTAACCACACAGTGAAGAGAAGAATGTTTGATTGGCCAAGGGGCCAGAAATGGGGTTCATTCGAGAGGACACTAGTGAGAGTAAGTTATCTTGGCATAGACTCTTTCTGAACTTGCTGCAATCGGAGGGGGACAAGTTGCTAAGGGCCTCCAAGGGAGGGAGAAACCTTGGGCTCTCTCTCTTACCCAGAGCTGGCATAAAGCAAAGAGTGTATGGTTCTACTGTTGGCTTCTGCCTTTGTTGTTTGCCTACTTCTTAGAGATGGCTATGACCTTGGGAGCTTCAAAAGTTCAGGAGAACAAGCCACTGGTAGGTCTGGGAATGGAGCCCAGACCAGGTTTTGAAGTTAGCCAATCAAGTATTGAGACTTTAAGGAAGAGTGACCTTTGGGATCTAATCCATTCATAGGTGAGATACTCTTCCAGCAGGTATGTTATATTTAGTAATGAACTTGGTGTGGCGAATGTTACAAACTGAATTTTTTTTTTTTTAAGCAATTGGGGTTAAGTAACTTGCTCAAGGTTACACGGCCAGTTATTATTTCTGGGTGTGGTGCTGAGTATCTGAGCCTGGATTTGATCCAGGTCATCCCGACACTGGAGCCAGTGCTCTTACTGGCTGAGCCACCTGGCCGCCCCTAAGCAATTGGGGTTAAGTAACTTACTCAAGGTTACATGGCCAGGTGTTTCTGGGTGGGTGCTAAGTGTCTGAGCCTGGGATTCGATCTCCAGGTCTTCTCAACACTGGAGCTGGTGCTCTTACTCGCTGTGCTACCTGGCCGCCCCAGAAACTGAATTTCTGAGCACATTCTCCCAGACTGAGATGGTATAGGGAAGAGTGCGTCCCCAGAGGTTGTGGAGAAATATTTTTAACTTTTTGTTCCTGCTGTATTTAAAAATCAACACCCCTTTTTAAATGATAATTTATGTTAATTGATTAAATAGAATTTGGAAGTTAATTACTAGTTTTTAAGAGATATACTGCAATGGGGACTAGAGCCAATGATATTAGAAAAGAGACTCCTCCAACCCTGCTGGGGTACCCTCCAGAGTCCTGAAAGGAAGATATCTCACTCAGGGAGAATAAGATGAGAGCCTTTGCTGCACTCATTTCAGTGGTCAGCACTGTCTAAACAGAATCATTTCCAGTAGCTGGATGGTGTATTGGTGGTTTTGATGTTGTTCTGATGTATCTTGCTTCCTTGTGGTGCTAGGACACAAAGTCCTCCTGTGACAAGCTGATTATTCAAGCCATCTTTCAACCTTATGTTACCCCCATCTATTTCTTAGGTTTGTAGGAGTAATTTCATTATACTACCTGGATTCCTGACCCATCTAGTGGCATCATAAAATCCTGTAGATTCTCATTTCAGAAATCTTTCTAGGTCTTACCTTATGTCATGACATAAATGATGGGTTGGAATTGAGGGAGTAATAGTACTACTAGTAGTAATAATTATAAACTCTTCTCTTAAAGAGATTATAATTCATCTAAGGGGAGAAATATATATATAAAAAAGTAAACTTAGAAATAGTGTATTAGGCATGAAGGAGAAGACTAGTCAAAGTGTATGATAAATTTTAAAAGATAAAGAGTGCTTTTACCTAGGGGTTTGATAGGGGAGGTTGGGGAAGGCTTTGTTGAAGAACTAACCTCTAAACTGGGTCTTGAAGAAAGGACAGGACTTCAAAAGTTAGAGATTGTGGTGGTGGGAGTTTGCATTCCAGGTTTATGGATTAATGATAATCTTATACTTACATAAGACTTGCATGTTATTCTGTTTTATCAGCAGCATTGTTTTTAATACCAATATTTTTTGAGCTTAAAGAAAAATGCCTTTTCCTTCTTTCAACTAGACTTTTCCATATTGGTATTATTACTTATTTCCATTTTCTGGCCTCAAATCCTCCGCTTGGTTTCTACTAGTTTTATGATTCAATAAAGTTATGATTGTGTTTGTAACATTGGTATTAGAGATAGAATTACTGTTTGACCTAAAGCCAGGTAATATAGAAGAGACACATCTTACATGTAGTTGTTCTCCAGGGGGTCTGACTTGGTGTGTGCTATCATTCAGTCTTTGTAAGAAGTGGGCATCTTCTGATGCTGGTTCCATTCTATTTTGTTCTCTCAGTCCACGCCCACTCTGTACTGTATTGCTGTTTCTATCCTACTGTCTGCAGGAGGGGCTAGTGTTTTGGTTAGTCCCTTGCTGTTACATGCCTTCTTTATTCTCATGAGTGAGCCCTACATATCATGAAAATCAATGTGAAGAAGAGGAGAGTTGCATAGACACAAAAGTGGTTTCCATATGTCAATGTGTTGACAGGTCTATGTAATGAACCAGGGATTCAGTTTTCTTTTGAATATTTCAACAAGTGAAGGCTTCACCCCAGAGGCCTTGATGTCAGTTCCCAGTGAACAAGTGGGCACAGCTCATGAAAGATTTTTTTCTTTTGAATTGAATGAACTGGGCCAAATGACAATGAAGTTTCCTCTGGGAAGTTTCCTCTGTGGGAGACTTCTAAAGCCCCATCCTATTTCTCTCTCCAAAGGGAAGGGCCATATGCCAATGGAAGAACTAACAATGCTGAATTTAGGGGTCATTAAATATGAGTATTAAAATCATAGGGGCAGATAGGCTGCACTGTGGATAGAGTGCCTGGAGACAGGAAATTTAAATCTGGCCTCAGATACTTAGTAGCTATGTAACCCTAGGCAAGTCACTTAACCCTATTTGCCTTAGTATCTTCATCTAAAATGAGTTAGAGAAGGAAATAGTAAAACACTCCAGTATTTCTGCCAAGAAAACCCTGACTGGGAACATGAAGAGTCAGACACAGCTGAAAACAACTGAAAAACAACAGGTATGATTATGATCAATTAATATCTTAGTAATGAAAGCTAGTTCATGATAAACTGAAACATCTGTCTCTTCCTCCACTCACTCACTCATAATAATAAAACAATAATAATAGTGTACACCAAAACCTGAATCCACAGCTGTTGCCAGGACAACATGCTGCAAAAAAGGAGTATCAGAGGTAATGTGGGAAAACTGGTACACTAATGTACTATTGGTGGAGTTGTGAACTGATCCAGCTGTTCTGTAGAGTAATTTGGAACTATGCCCAAAGGCTATAAGACTGTGCATACCCTTTGATCCAGCAATACCACTACTGGGTCTGTATCCCAAAGAAATAAAGAAAGGGGAAAAGACCTATCTGCATAAAACTATTTAAGAATTGGAAATTAAGGGGATGCCCATCAATTGGGGAATGACTGAATAAGTTGGGGAATATGGTTGTAATGGAATATTATTGTGCTATAAGAAATTATGAACAGGCAGATTTCAGAAAAACCTGGAAAAACTTACATGAATTGATAACAAAGTAAAGTAAGCAGAACCAAGAAAACATTATTACGCAGTAACAGCCATACCATAGGATGACCAATTGTGAATGACTTAGCTATTCTCAGCAATACAATGATCCAAGATTTCAAAGGACTCATGATGAAAAATGCTATCCACCTTTGGAGAAAGAACTGATGGAGTCTCAATGCAGATTGAAATATACTATTTTCACTTTTTTTTTCCCCTTGGGGTTTGTGTCTTCTTTTACAACATAACTAATATGGTAATATGTTTTGCATGATTGAACATGTATAACTTATATCAAATTGCTTACTGTTTTAGGGAAGGGGGAGGTGATGGAGGGAGAGACATTTTGGAACCCCCAAATTTTAAAAAATGAATGTAAAAAATTGTCTTTACATGTAACTAGGGAAAAATAAAATATTATTTTAAAAAGCTATTAAATGGACCATGTAACTGGATTGAAAAGGTGGCTTTCTATAGGACTAGATCCTTCTAATTAAAAACTGCTCTGTCCCTTAAATAAAGCCAGTGTGCCCTAGCAGAGCCAGCCACTCCCAAATCTTGTACAAAGCTTGAAATATAGAAAATCCAAATTTGCCTACAGTAACAATCTTTGAGCAAGGGGAAGGTGATTTTTATATTATTAAAAAAATTATTTATTTACTTTTAGTTTACAACATGCAGTTCCATAATCCCTTGATTTCCAAATTTTCTCCCCCTCCCTCTCCTCCCTTTTTCCTGAGAAAGGCAGTATGCAATCTGATATAGATTCTACAAATACATTCACATTAAACATTAGCCAAGTTGTAAAGAACTATAACCAATGGAGTGAACAACTAGAAAGAAGGAATGAAACAATAGAAACCACAAAAGAGACAGAGCAAGTAGTTTGCTGGGGAGGTGATTTTTGATAGGCCTTTCTGCATGTGATATAATAAGACCAAATGTAGTTGGGGGATTACAGTGAAGAAGTATCGGGATTTCTGCTATCTTTCCTTGTAGCTAGATCAGAGCCACTCAGTGTCCCTGGGTCTGATATGAAATGAGATTGCCTTTTGCAGAAAAATGGAAAGTTTAAGTTTCTTAGCCACAGTCATAAAATCAGATGGAAAGCTTCCCAAACCTTGTTATCCATGTGATTCTTGTCCATATCTTTCATTTAAAAATATTTTTCATCGAAATATTTTAAAAATATCAATATTTCCCAAATTTTTTTTACCCCCTCCATATCTGTTATAATAGAGAGGGAAAAAGAAGGCAAAAATTCCAGCTTGGCAAAACTGACCAGCATATCAAAAAGTTTGTTTGTGACAGTGTCCAATATCTGTTGTTCCCCACTTTTGCAAAGAAAGAAGGAAAAGTCCCATCTGCTATTGCTTCTTTGGGGTCAATCTCGGATATTTTTCCTCTACCATATTTGCTTTTGATTATTTTTTACACTTACATTATTCATTGTGTATAATGCTTTCTTATTTCTGTATCATTTCACATCTGTTATTGTTTTCCTATGCTTCTCTATATTCATTGTGTCATCATTTTAAATGGCATAGTCAAGTTCCAACACATTCTCATCCATGTCTTTCAACAAATTCTCTACGTAAAATCTACTCAACATGTGGAAACTTTTCTTACATTCTTTTAATTTTTCAAAAGTAGTTGTACAGCACTCCATCTATCCATCTTCTATCCTACTCTAACCACGTAACTGGCTCACCTCCTTTTCTGGTCATAGATATATTTTTTTTATTTTTGAAGGGTAATTGGGGTTAAGTGACTTCCCCAAAGTCACACATCTAGTAAGTGTGTCAAGTGTCTGAGGCTGAATTTGAACTCAGGTCCTCCAAGACTGCGTCACCTAGCCACCCTTTTTTTTCTTTTTGGAGGGCTATTGGGGTTACGTGACTTGTCCAAGGTCACATGGCTAGTAAGTGTTAAGTGTATGAGGCCAAATTTGAACTCAGGTCCTCCTGACTTCAGGGCCGGTGCTCTACTCACTGCACCACCTATACGCCCCCCATAGATATTCTTAATAACATTTTCTTCACCACTTCTTGCACTCAAGTTGTCATTGTTACATCACTATTGTCCAGTAGTTTATATACTCCTTTAAGGTAGAGTCTTTTTCATTTTTCCCTTCATATCTTCAGGACCAAGTATGCTGTCTTGCATATAGTAGGTACTTAATACATATTTTAAAATTGATTTTAATTTTTTTTGCCTTGGGGATATTTGATATTTTGCTTTTACTGAGCTCCTTGTATATTGGGATTTGTAATTATTGAGTCTTGCCAGGAGAATATCAGTGTTAAATGATTGACTTTTGCAATAGTTGATGTCCTAGGATCACTGGAAACAGCATACAGTTTACTCAATGAGATCCAACCTGCTTTCTTCTTCCTGTTCAGTTCTCAACTTGGTTCATTATCCTTCGTCAGTTACTGTCCAATATATATGTACGTATGGACTAATTCAGTCGGCTACCCATTTGACCATATGTTGTAATATGGGCAATATGCATTCATTGTCCACTTGGCTTTTCTAGTTAGGATAACCAGTATACCTCTTTTCAATGGTTATGGAGTTCATGGGAACATTGAGAAAACACAATACCATCTGCAGAGAGGAGCATCTAGAGAACCTCCTTGTCATCAGAAATCCTTTTTTTATTAGGATTTTACACAGGAGATATTCCATGATACCTTATGTCAGTGATTCTTGCCAGTAAGTGTAGTCTGAGGATCCCTGGGGATCCCTGAGATCCTTTAAAGGGAGTCTATCAAATCAAAACTCTTTTATAATAATGCTGACATTATTTCCCTATTAAAATACTTTCTTTTCCAATTACATATTTGTGAGGCCAAATTTTCTTTATACACTTCAACTGAAACAACATATTACGATACACTGAATGCAGAAACAGATATGAGAGTCTAGTTGTCTTCTGCTAAGTCAAGCATTAATGAAATTTGCATTTATTAATGAAATTTACTGGGGCAGCTAGGTGGTGTTGTAGATAGAGTCCCATGCTAGGCCTGAAGAAGGTGATTCATCTTCCTGAGTTCAAATCTGGGCCTAAGACACTTCCTAGCTGTGTGACCCTGGGCAAATCACTTAACCCTCTTTGCCTCAGTTCCTTATCTGTAGAATGAGCTGCAGAAATGACAAACTACTCCAGTATCTTTGCCAAGAAAACCTCAAATGGGGTCATGGAGAGTCAGATATGACTGAAAAATGACAACAAAAAAATTTGGTAGTGGATTGTTGAAATAATTATCTCAGTGGATACATGTTTCATAGTATTGTGTCTTCTTTGACTTTAACATGTGCATGGGAAACATTTAAGGAGAGACTTCAAGGTTGCATTTGGTTTTACTGAGTCATATGCTTTTTTGTAGGGGTGGGGAGCATTGACAAGTGATAGACACCACAGGCTTATGTTCTCTATAACACACAGTACATTATGTTCTCCTATAAAATACACTTGTCAAGACATTGAGGACCTGTGGTTTCATCAGAGCAGGAACTCCCTGTCCAATGCATATAACAGCCTTCTATAACTTAGTCTTACAGAGTTGCCTCAGGCTCAGAGAAGTTAAGTGCATTGTTGGAGGTCACCAGGCTACTGGCAGAGGCTGTATTTAATCCTAAGTCTTCCTGACTCCAGATCCCATTTACTATCTACCATGCCATGCTGCTTTTGTAATACTCTGAAGAGGAGCCTTTTAGAGTATAAGGGATTCTGTAAGTGGTATGTAGTATTACGATTGTTATAGTAATTGATCATACTGTGACCCGAAGATTGATGGAAAGACTGGGAATTATGGCATATGAGAAGAGCCTTCCCTGAATTTATGCTATATTGGAAGAATGACTCCTCTCCCTCTAGAGAAAGTCAAATGGAGATAAATAATTCTGTATACTGCCTCCCTAGCCTTCCTCCACAAGATACCAAATGCTGTGAGCTGGGAGTTTCCTTGATGATTATTATCTTTGATAAATGATCTCCCACATGGGGTTTTCTAGTTCAAGAAGTTTGAATAGCTTCTGGTAGTAATTTCTTCTATGATTGGGCCAACTTCTGGCGTCTTGGACAATTATCTGGCTCTTATGGTGCCTGTCATCTCATCCTATTTTTCCTTTGTATGAATGTATATGTTCTGTGCTTTGACTAGGACTTAATTAATCCACTGGCCTGGATAAGGGATATTCTAGGAGCTCTCTAGGTAGTAGCATTACCTGGGAAACTAAAAAAAAAAAAGCCCACCTCATTGTCAGCTCTACAAAGGCAGGTAGGATAGGATTGATATCTTAACCCATCCTCCCATGCATGTTAGGTTAGTTTTTTCCTTATATTTTACTGATTACCCTGCCCCTCGTCCTCCTTGAAGGCCAGTGATGTTACATTTCACCCCTCCCTCCAGGGTTTCCAAGTACTCTTAATGAGGTTTGGGGTATTTATGCTCTCGGAAAATGTCTCTAGTTTCCACTGATGGTGTTCCCTGAAATGTAGGGGTGTAGTCCCTTGAACCTCAGTTCCATTTAGACACCAACAGTCAAATTAGGTTTTACAAAGAAATATTTACTTAAAATGGTATAATCACAAATATACGAATACTCTCCAACACATAAAAGGCAAAAGCCTCCCTACCCCTTTTGTACCATCTGGGGATGTCTCTGGGGATCAGGTTCATAGCTTAACTATATACAGCACAGTCCCAGTTCCAAGTCCAAAGTCCACTTGGGGCTCGACCCTGGCTTCTCTGCTGGGCTGACTTGTTACACCATTCTACCTGAAATACTGGCTCCAAGTTTGCCATAGTTTTAACTCCTGGTCCAATCATTCCCAGATGCGTGAGGATGAAAAGGACAAGTAAAAAAAGACAGAAACAATCACCCCTAGACCTCATATCTCAGAGTCAAAGTACAAGAGAGGTAGAGCAGGGGAAAGAAGTCCTTCTTCCTGTCTAGGTCAGTTTGTGGTGCTCTGCACTATGGGTAAACTATACCTTCTGAATGGATCAGGAGAGAGTGTGTAGGAAAGAGAGAATGAGCCAGAAGGGAACATCATGAACCAGAAAGAGAGACTGTCTCAGGCTCACTAATTTTAAAGATACAGGCTTTCCAGCTGAAGCCAATTAAAGGAGGTTATACCCATATAAATGGTAGGAGATGCAGAGTGCCTCCATGTTAGGTGAGCTGGGCATGTTTGAAAGGCAAGCTCTGTTACACATTCAGATATTGAGACATTCCTAAAGACTTGGTTGGCTCAGGGGATTAAGAGGTCAAACTGTTGATGTCACTTCCTTTTTATATGAGTATAAAGAAGCAATGAAGATCTAGGTGTAGGGGAGACTCAAGGAAGTTTGGCTGGCTGATCATGATTGTAAGGGAACTTTGCTCAGGTGAATCAACTTTAAGTATTCACAATGCCTATCCTTGTTGAAAATCTTTCTCCTGCTCTTGGCTAAGTAAATCTCCTTTTGTTAACCCTTGGGTGACTTGAAAATATCTCATTTGTTCCAATATTGAACTGAAACTAGTAGGGGACTAATCTGAGTCAAGCTCAGTGCAGGATATCAGGAAAGTCAGTCACAATATTACATTAGGATTACTTAGCTGCAGTGGTCAGTTATGGAGATAATGTAGCAGAAAGAGGATTTGGTTTGGAGTTTAAAAAGCTCTGTTCAAATTCTTGCTCTGATAGTTACTTTGAATTTCAGTTAAGTCATTCCTTCTCTTTGACCTTCAGTTTTCTCATCTATAAAATAGGAATATAATATTTGTTGTAATTACTTGAAAGACATATTCTTAACTTGTGGATGGTATGCTTCCCCCCACCCCATAGCAAATGCCATCTCCACACCCCATGTCATGGTTCTTCAATTCATCTCAATGTTGTATAGTACAATTGGTCCTGGGATGCCACACGCAGGGGCCCATTTCTGTGGTGCCTTTTTCTTGGACCTTCCTATTTCCTCAACCTCCACAGGGGCAAGGACTAGACTCTTTAGGGGTTGGACCACTCTTCTCCTTATGTGATTGCACCCACAATCAATCTTCTCTTTATGCTACCAATAAGAAACACCACCGGCACTTCCCACCTCTTCCCCCACCTGAATTTATTTCAAATGCTTGGATTCCTAGCTCCTATATTCTCTGCTAACAGTATTTTTTGTGAATAACACTATGCAAATGTGAGCTATTACTCATCTGTGCATGAAATGCTTGCTCTGATGGTGGTAATCAAAAGAAGAGGTTTCTTTTCTCTTTATGTCTAGGCTACGAGGGGGTTGCTTCTTATTTAGATGAAATTAAAGGATCAAAGATTTCGAAGCCACCATGTCCAACTCTCATTTTGCAAATGAGGAAACTGGCCGAGAGTAGTTAACTGACTACAAGGTAGAAGGTGGAGGAGGAAATAAAGGCTTTAATAGAAACTTACTCCATAGACAAAAGGCCCATAGACTCATAGAGGTAGGGGAGTTGACAACATCAGAATGACAAGAAAAACCCAAATGAAAAAAAGTTAATCTGGGCAACTTGTATGTTTGTAAATATTCATCCATTTCCCTAAGATTGTCAAATTTATGTGCATACAATTGGGAAAAATAATTCCTAATTATTGTTTTAATTTCCTCTTCATTGGAGGGAGATTCACCCTTTTCATTTTTGATACTCATAATTTTGTTTTCTTCTTTCTTTTTTTTTTATCATATTGACTAAGGGTCTATCAATTTTGTTGGTTTTTTTTTTTATAAATCCAGCTCTTGGTTTTATTTATTAATTCAATAGTTTTCTTAATTTCAATTTTCTTAATTTTTCCTTTTGTCTTCAATATTTCTAATTTAGTATTTAATTTGGGATTTTGAATTTGTTCTTTTTCTAGGTTTCTTAATTGCATGCCCAATTCATTGAGCTCCCTTTTCTCTAATTTAATCACATATGCACTCAGGGATATAAAACTTCCCCTAAGAACTGCCTTTAATGCATCCCACAGATTTTGGTATGTTGTCTCATTATTATCATTCTCTTGAATGAAATTATTGATTGTTTCTATAATTTCTTGTTTGACCCACTCATTCTTTAGGATTAAATTGTTTAATTTCCAATTAGTTTATAGTCTGTCTTTCCCTGGCCCTTTATTGCATATAATTTTTATTGCATCATGATCTGAGAAGGATGCATTTAATATTTCTGCCTTACTATATAGAATTGTGAGGTTTTTATGCCCTAGAACATGGTCAATTTTTGTGTATGTGCCATGAACCGCCGAGAAGAAAGTATATTACTTTTTATCCCCATTCAGTTTTCTCCAGAGATCTATCATACCTATCCTCTCTAAAATCTTGTTCACCTCCTTAACTTCTTTCTTGTTTATTTTGAGGTTGGGTTTATCAAGTTCAGAGAGGGGGAGATTAAAGTCTCCCACTACTATAGTTTTGCTATCTATTTCTTCCTCTAATTCCTTTACCTTCTCCTCTAGGACTTTGGATGCTAGACCACTTGGTGCATATATGTTAAGTAATGATATTGCTTCATTCTCGATGGTGCCCTTTAACAGGATATAGTTTCCTTCCTTTTCTCTTTTAATTAGGTCAATTTTTGCTTTTTCTTCATCTGAGATAAGGATTGCTATCTCTGCTTTTTTTTTACTTTAGCTGAGGCATGATATATTTTATTCCAACCTTTTACCTTTACCTTGTTTCAGATGTGTTTCTTGTAAACAGCATATTGTAGAATTATGATTTCTAATCCATTCTGCTATCCATCTCCGTTTTATGGGAGAGTTCATTCCATTCACATTTACAGTTATGATTGTTATTTGTTTCTTTCCCTCCATCTTATTCCTTCCCCTGTTAATGTTCATATTTTCCCTCCCTTCTCCCTTCCCCCCTTAATAGTTTTCCTTTTGACCACTGCCTCCCTCAGTGTTCCCTTTTCAGCCCCCTTCCCTTTTCCTCCCCTTTCCCCTTACTACTTCCCTCCCTACAAACCACTCCCACCCCCCTTTTGTAACCCTTTCCCCCTCCTACTGCCTGTAGGATATTTTTATACTTAATGAAGTATGCTATTTCTTCTTCGCATCAAGAGTGACAGGAACAAATCTCATGCAAAGCTCCTCTTCCTCCCCTCTTTGCCTCTAAAATGACACTTTTTGCATTTCTTCTCCATAGAGTCCTATGCTTAACTGGTTGTTATTCCCTCCTTGTACCAGAACCAATGAGGGAAAAGCTCATATGCTTCCCAACTCCCTCCCTTTTTTTCCTCTGCTATACAGTTTTTATGCCTCTATGTGTGGCATAATTTACCCTTTTCCACTTCAACCATTCCCTTTCTTCCATTGCAGTCCTTTTGTAGCCCTTAATAAGATTTTTTCAAATTGTCATTTTGTGTATTTTATAGTCATACCCTCTACTTTTCTATAACCAGTTTGCTCTTATCAAATAGCAGGGTGTGTGTGTGTTCTCCTTGTTTACCTTTCTAAGTCACTGTTGCATCTCGTAATTGGAGGTTGAATTTTCCATTGAGTTCTGGCTTTTTTATCAAAAAGGTCTGGAACTCTGTTATATCATTGAATTACCATCTCTTTGCCTGGAAGAATATGCTCAATATGTGATCCTTGGTTGTAACTCAAGCTCTTTTGCCTTCCGGAAAATTGTATTCCACTGCCTCTGATCTTTCAGCGTAGAGGCTGCCAAATCCTGTGCAATCCTCACTGTGGACCCTCGATATTTGAATTGTTTCTTTCTGGCCGCTTGAAGTATTTTCTCTTTTATCTGTTAGTTCTGGAGTTTGGCCACAACATTTTGAGGACTTTTCAGTTTGGGATCTCTTTCAGCAGGTGTCGGGTGGATTCTCTTGATTTCTATTTTACCCTCAGGTTCTAGTATCTCAGGGAAGTTTTCCGTAATGAGCTCTTGGAGAATGTTGTCCAGGCTCATTTTTTCATCATAATTTTCTGGTAGGCCTATGATTCTCAGATTATCTCTCCTGGATCTGTTTTCCAGGTCAGTTATTTTTTCTTTGAGGTATTTTGCCTCTTTTTCTAATTTTTCATTCTTGTTGTTTTGCTTGACTAATTCTTGGTTCCTCATAGAGTTATTTGTTTCCATTTGGTTAATTCTAGTGTTTAGCAAATCATTTTCCTTGGTTAATTTTTGAAGCTCCTTTTCCATATCATACACTTTTCTTTTTAGAGAGATGTTTTCCTCATTATAATGTTTTTCTAATTCTTCTATTTTCGTTTTGAGAGAATGATTCATTTTGCCTTCTATCTCTCTCATTTTGTTTTCAAAGTTCCTTTTGATCTCATCTAGGAGAGCCTTCTGTGCTTGGGACCCATTCCCTGTTGAAGTTTCAGCTTTGGGTGTGGAGTCCACATTGTCTCCCTCTGAGGTTGGTTCCTCCCTCTGAGGATAGTAGGACTCCAGAGTCTTTGTCTTTGTAGTCTGCTTTCTACCCATTTTGAGGCAGTGTCCTAGCCACGCCCTTCCTCTAGGATCCCAAGCCTTTACTGTAGAGGGTTTTGCCCTGGGGCAAGAGTTACTATGTTTTCAGGGTCAGAGGGGGGGTTTGGAGCAAATGAGGTTCACTCTGTCATCCTGGTCTTTGGAGGTCCTGAAAGGGGCTTTTTAAAAAAATTTCTGGGCTATGAAGTGGTAGCCCCAGGAGTGTTTGCTGTCCAGGACAGGGGCCCCTGTATTTGATTCTTACCTTATCTTTCCAGTCCCAGCCCTTTGGTTATAGGCCTGGTAGTGGACCTTGTGGTTGGTGGGAAGACTTGCCCTCCGAGTTGATCAGGCCCCTTCCGGGCCTGCCCCTGCTTCTGCCCAATTTTTTATTCTTTTAAAAATATGTTTATTTATTTTTAACTTTTAGCATTTATTTTTATAAGATTTTGAGTTCTAAATTTTTATTCCTTCCCTCCTTACTCCCCTCCCCAAAATGGCATGCAATCTGATACAGGCTTTACATGTACAATCATATTAAACAGATTTCCACATTATTCATGTTGTGAGAGAAGAATAAGGACAAAAGGGAAAAACCACAAGAAAGAAAAGAAAACCAACAAAAAAGAGAAAATAGTATGCTTTGATCTGCATTCAGACTCCATAGTTTTTTCTCTAGACATGGAAAGCATTTTCCATCATGTGTCTTTTGGAGTTGACCTTGCATTGTTGGGAAGAGTTAAATCTATCTAAAGCTGTCATTGCACAATGCTGCTTTTACTGTGTACAATGTTCTCCTGGTTCTGCTCAGTCTCAGTTCATGCAAGTCTTTCCAGGTTTTTCTGAAATCCACCTGCTCATCATTTATATGGAACAATAATAATAGTATACCATTACATTCAAATATCACAACTTGTTTAGCCATCCCCCAATTGATGGGCTCTCAATTTCCAATTCTTTGCCACCACAAAAAGAGTTGTTATAACTATTTTTGTACATGTGGGTCCTTTTTCCTTTTTTATGACCTCTTTGGGATATAGACCTAGTAGTGGTATTGCTAGGTCAAAGATGTGCCCAAATTTATAGCCCTTTGGTCATAGTTCCAAATTGCTCTCTAGAAAAGTTGGATCAGTTCACAACTCCATCAATGTTGCATTAGTATTCCAATTTTCCCCCACCTTCTTCAACATTTATAATTTTTCTGTTTTGTCATGTTAGCCAATGTGATAGGTACCTCAGAGGTGTTTTAGTTAGCATTTCTTTAATCAATTGTGATTTAGAGCATTTTTTTTTTGCCTTTTTTTTTTTTGAGGGGGGAAGGTAGGGCAATTGGGGCTAAGTGACTTGCCTAGGGTCACACGGCTAGTTTTTGTTTTAAGTGTCGGAGGCCATATTTGAACTCAGGTCATCCTGACTCCAGGGCTGGTGCTCTATTCACTGCACCACCTAGCCGCCCCTAGAACATTTTTTCATATGACTATAGATAACTTTAATTTCTTCATCTGAAAACTGTCCATATCTTTTCACCATTTATCAACTGTAAAAATGACTTGTGTTCTTATAAATTTGGCACAGTTCTCTATATATTTTAGAAATGAGGCCTTTTTTCAGAGACACCAACTTTCTGCTTCCCTTCTAAACTTGGTTGCATTGGCTTTGTGCAAAACCTTTTCAATTTAATTTTGCATCCATTTTGCATTTCATAATGTTCTCTATCTTTTGTTTGGTCATAAATTCTTTCCTTCTCCTTCAGTCTGCCAGGTAAACTATTTCTTGCTCTCCTAGTTTGTTTATAGTATGAGCTTTTATATATAAATTGTGTATTCATTTTGACCTTATCTTGGTATGTGGTATAAGGTGTTGGTCTATGCTTAGTTTCTGTCCTATGGTTTTCTAGTTTTCCCAGAATTTTTTGTTAAATAGTAAGTTCTTATCCCAGAAGCTGGGTCTTTGGGTTTATTAAAGAATAGATTACTGTAGTCATTGATAATTGTGCCTTGTGCACCTAACCAATTCTACTGATCTACTACTCTATTTCTTAGCCAGAACCAAGTAGTTTTGATGATTGCTGCTTTATAATACAATTTTAGATCTGGTATGAGTACGTCACCTTCCCTTGCATTTCTTTTCATGAATTCCTTTGATATTCTGGACCTTTTTTTCTTCTAGATGAATTTTGTTATTATTTTTTCTAACTTTACAAAGTAATTTTTTCATAGTTGGATTCATATAGCACTGAATAATTAAATTAATTTATGTAGAATTGTCATTTTATTTTATTAGCTTGGCCTCCCCATGAGCAATTGATACTTTTTCCAATTATTTAGATCTAACTTTATTTGTGTGAAAAATGTTTTGTAATTGTGTTCTTATAGTTCTGGGTTTATTTTGGCAAGTAGACTCCAAAATATTTTATAATATCTATAGTATCTTTAAGTGGAATTTCTCTTTCTATCTCTTGCTGTTGGACTTTGTTAGTAATATGTAGGAATGCTAACGATTTATGTGGGTTTATTTTATATTCTGCAACTGTGAAATTTGTTTATCTTTTAAAGTGGTTTTTAAACTTGATTCTCTAAGTATACCATCATATCATCTGCAAAGAGTGATAGCCTTGTTTCTTCTTTGTCTATCCTAATTTCTTCAATTTCTTTTTCTTTTCTTATTGCTAAAGCTAACATTTATAGTACAACATTGAATAACAGTGGTGATAATGGACATCTTGTTTCATCCCTGATTGGAAATGCTTCTGGCTTATCCCCATTATATATAATGCTTGCTGGTAGTTTTAGATAGATGCTACTTATCATTTTATGGAAAATTCTATTTATTCCTATGCACTCTAGTATTTTTAATAGGAATGGGTGTTGTATTTTGCCAAAAACTTTTTCTGCATCTATTGAGATAACCATGATTTTTGTTAATTTTGTTATTGATATGGTCAATTATGTTGATAGTTTTCCTAATATTGAACCATCCCTGCATTCCTGGTATAAATCTCACCTGGTCATAGTGCATTATTCTTGTTATAAGTTGCCATAATCTCTTTGATAATATTTTATTTAAAATTTTCACATCTCTATTAATTAGGGAAATTGGTCCATAATTTTTTTTTCCTCTGTTTTGGTTCTTCCCAGTTTAGGTATCAGTACCATATTTGTATCATAAAAAGAATTTGGTAGAACTCCTTTGCCTATTTTTCCAAATAGTTTGTAGAGTATTGGAATTGATTGGTTTTTAAATGCTTAGCAGAATTCACTTGTAAATCCATCTATTCCTAGAGAGTTTTTCTTAGTAAGTTCATTGATGGTTTGTTGCACTTTTTTTTCTGAAATGATGTTATTTAAGAATTTTCTTTCCCTTTGGTTAATCTGAGCAATTTATATTTTTTTAAATATCACCCCTTCTTTCTTTTCCAGTCTTATTATCCACACTCTGGCCTTTCTTTCCTTTGTAATCTTGACCTGATAATGAACGAGTTCAATTCTGCAAAATGATCTATCCTCTAATTCTTCGTACCTTTGTCTTATCAATGCTCATGCTTTTCCAAACCCCAGTCTTGGTTTACCCCCATCATCTACTTTCTCTATTCCTATTTGTGTGTTATTAGGTAGTACTGAAAGAAGTCACATAACTATGATGACTAGGTCTGCAACAAATTTTTATTAATCTCCTCTAGGTTTTCATTGAAGAAAAGGCAATCCTTCCATTTTCCCTGATTAACTTTATCACACTTCATAGCATCTACTACAATCCTTTTTTTTTACTCTCTTTAAATCACCTATACCACCTCTCTATACTACCTATCAGCACAGGACCTTGCCTCATACTTTACCTATAAAATTTTACCTGGAAAAATTGTAGTAGTTCAAAAGAAACACGAGATGTGCAAATTTAGAGACATCTCCACCCTGAATGTTTATAGGGACTATTTGTGCTTGACCTGTGGTAGAGCCTCATCAGCCACAGTCAGACACACTGTCCCTTGACCCCAACATAGTGATGTCATTTTGGTCTTTTTGGAGAGTAAAGGACAACCACCACCACCTAGAAGATGGAGACCATCAATTGCAAATTTCTTTCCCTCTCAGTGACATACTCCCAAATTCTTTTAATTTTATTGCCCTTTCTTCATTTGCTCTAGTCTTTGACAATGAAGTGACTTGTCCCCTTGCCAAGGCCAACCACTCTAGTTGTGAGCATCTACTCCAGGAATTTGCCCCTATGATTATTACCTCCTTTCACCCCATTCTCAATCTCTCTTCATCCACTGACCTATTTACAACTGCCTACAAATATGTGGAGATCTCACTCATTCTTTTTTTTTCCCTTTTTGGAGGGGGAAGGGCAGGGCAATTGGGTTTAAGTGACTTGCTCAAGGTCACACGGCCAGTAAGTGTCAAGTGTCTGAGGTCGGATTTGAACTCAGGTCCTCCTGACTCCAGGGCTGGTGCTCTACTCACTGTGCCACCTAACCACCCCAATTTTACTCATTCTTAAACAAATCTAACCTTTGATCTGATACTACTATCCCCTCAAACTATTTGTCCTTTATCTCTTTTCTCTTTCACAGTCAATTTTTAGAAAAAAATCATCCATACTTGTTGCCTCTACATCTTCATCTACCACTTCTCAAGGCTATGCAATGTAGTTTTCCATTCTTCTGATTACACGAAACTAGTTTCTCTAGGGTTGTGAATGATCTTTAAGTGCTAAATTCAATAACTTTTTTTTTCCAGTCTTCATCCTTTACAATTAATTTGGTCCAAATCTTAACCTCTGTAGAATGTGTTGCTATTGACTACTCACTCCTCCTGGTTATTCTCTCTTCCATGTGTTTTCAAGGGATTGACTCTGGTTTTCTGACTTATTTAATCACTCTCTTCAGTCCTCTTTGATCGATCATCATCCTGCTTCCTGTTCATGGGTATGGAATATTTTCATATTCTCTCTCTCTCCTCCCTCTTCCTCTCCATCTCATTTTCTCATTAGTTCCCATAGGTTCAATGATCACTTCTCTGCAGATGACTCCTCTCTCTTGTGAGTTGCAGTCCTGCATCACGGAACTATCTGCTGGAAATCTCTATGTGGATATCCTGTAGGCATCACAAACTCAACATGTATAGAACAGAACTAATCTCTTCCCTCCCAAATCCATTGCTCTCCCTAAACTTCACCAATTCTGTTGAAGAAACCATTATTCTTATAGTCAATCATATTGAAAAAATCTGAAACATCTTTGACTCTTTTCCTGAATTTTCCCCTCCTGTTCAATCAGTGGTCAAGTCTTTTAAAAAAAATAATCAAATAAAATTAATTTATTTAAGTTAAACAATATGATTTCATCTTTGTATAGTTCAGAATGTTATACAAGTCAGTGTCTCTCCTAATTTACTACTTTTAAAAAGAAAAAAAAAAGACTCAGTTTCAGTTAAGGAAAAGTAACACCAGAAAAGTTACATTAGAGATCAGATATAATATATAGTCTATGCAGCCACATGAGAAATAGTTTCTGCCACTTTACTATTACACAGGTAGTTGGTTCTATCATCTAAAGCCTGGTGATTTGTATTTGTTTTATGCACACTGGGTTTGTTCTATTATTTTGCAAGAGATTTTACTCCCTTGAGTCAACTGTGTTCATTGGTCAGAATAAATTCCAACATCTCACACCATTTCCATTAATCATAGATAAGCCAGTATATGTGAATAAGATAATAGAAAGACACAAACAGTATCTGTTCTTGTTTATGTATGCTGTTCAGTGATACAGCAGAAGGTTTGAAGAATTCTTTTTAGTTTAAATAACACCAAAATGGCTATTACTGAAAAGGGTTTTTTTTTTTTTCCCCAAAAAGCATTCTGCATGAAACACTCAGGATCCCAAGGCAAAAAGATCCCTATACCAGGAAATGTCTGAATGGCTTCAGTTACAAGTAACAGATACACAATTATTACCATAAAGCTCCTTGGAAAGCCAGCTGTTTCTTCCATACTTATAAACTGTTCAGTTCCACTAGCAAAACTCTGGCAGTTCCACAGAAATTCCTTTACCAGTTAATGATTCTTCACAAAATTTGAAAATTTCTTCTTGAGGTTAAAGTATTGCCCTTTTAAATTTAAACAGCTTTACAAAAGAAAAAGCATCTAGTATGGTCACTCAGGGACAATTTATTCCTTTTGTCAGTTACATGTGAATATTTATATGTACCTCTTAACATACTGATATATCTAAATTGTAAAAGATTTTCTACCTGACTTTATCTATTTTCCAATTAGTAATATGTAGTTTTCCCCAGAAAAGTTTTCCAATTATTTTGTCATTTTTTTACTTAAAAAAAATCTTGCTTTTAAATTGAATGCTCCGGGGAGCTATTGAACGTGGCCAGTTTCATGACTGAGTGGTCTGGGTTGTAAACAGAATTAAAATCACACAAAAGTAATGGTGCCCATTCTAGTACTTTGGTAATAAGCACCATTGGGCCTATAAAGCAATTTTAATTCTGAAAATTTGAACTAAAATGGTATATACTAATGGATTATCCATAGAACAATCATTTTATACCAATATTTTCACAATCTATATGTGTTCATAAAAAGACCAGTGGGAATTGAAACACATTTTATTAGCTGCCTGCTCCCCCAAGCAGGATTTGTTTTGTTTTGTTTTTGTAATTTACATGATTTGAACCAAAAACTCCATCAACCTTTCTATTATTATTTTGAGTGAATATATTTATGATTTAGACACCTTATAAAGCCTACATCTATATTCTGAATTCAAGTTCAAAAACCAGTTCCTATCATTTTACTTTACCCGAGATGCCTAAATCTATAGCAATTGTTATCAATGGTAGAGTTGTCTTTTAAAAACACTAAGAGAATTCCTATAATTTATTAAGTAGTGCATGTGTCTTTACTTAGTTGAAATAGAGCTGGTTAGCACAATTGTTTTAGTTTATACTGAAAGGAACAAACCTAACTACATGCAAATCCAAATCTACTTGAAATTGGGCACAGTCACAGAACACTACACCACCATGGAATCAGTTCTTTACATGTATTTCTCACACATCTTCCCAATAAGTGGCTAGGTCTTATCAATTTTACCTCTATAACATCCCTGGCATGCACCACTTTCTCTCCACTTATATGGTCACAACCCTAGTTCAGTTCCTCATCATCTCTTACCTAAACTACTGCAATAGCATTTTAATTGCTCTCCCTGCCTTCTGGCTTCTTCTCCAATCCTTCCTTCACCCATTTAGTGATATTATGAATATATTTGTATTTATTTATTGATATTGATAATAATATTTCTTACTGTGTTACTCTACAGCTCAAAAATCTTTAGTGGCTCCCTATTGCTTCTTGGATAAAATACAAACTTCTCTGGCATTTAAAGCTCTTCACAAATGTTTTCCGAGCTCTATTTTCAGAGTTATCTCATACTCCTGGTTCTTCTACATTCTAGATGCTTCATAGAAAATGACAATTTGCTCTCTCCAATGCATCACAATTTATCTTTGGACTCCATGGTTTTGTAGAGGCTGCCCCCCCACCCATGCTTGAAATCATCTGTCTCCTGAATTCTGGCATTTGGTGGAGTATTTAATGCTACACCCAGGCCATTCCAAACCTAGGAATCTGCTTCTCTTTCTCAGTGGAAACCAAGAGGGAATTTCTCACTTGCTAGCAGAAACAGAAATGGGAGTAGGATATTAATACCTATCCAGAAGAACAAGAACACAGAAGAACAAATTAATCAATCTAGTTAAAGGGGGAGGGAAGGAAGAGGAGTTTATGGAACACTAGTGATTACCTCTCTTTTTTTCATTCCTTTCTTAAACCTTAATTTTGTCTCTTCTGGTATCTAAGAGAATTCTAGTGGGCTTTCATTCTAAAAGAAAAAAATGGCTTATCAAATCAAATACAGTACACACCCAAGTTAGGATGTGAGGTATGTATCTATATCTATATCTTTATCAACATTGATATATATTCAGCTTCTCTCTAAATGGGAAGAGAAATGTTTCCATTGATTGATCAGAGAAGAATTTTTAGGGAGAGTTTTCAGGGGAATACAACTCAAATTGTATGCCTATGATCTACGATGCAATTCTAGCTTCCTACCAGTGGCCTGAGTTGACAGTGGAAGACCAGAGGGCTAACTCTGCCAGACTTTCCCACCATGCTCCTGACTACCATGAAAAGTGAAGACATAGATATTTCTGTCTCTGACAAAAGTCTATGAACCTACTCTCCTGGTATACCATCAGTATGTACTTGGGGGCCTTCCCAACCTAAGGTTAATCCTTACAGACTTTTTGTTTTTGACAGCACAAACAGATCAGGTTTTTTTTTTTTTTTAATTGGGTCTGTGTTCATGAGGGAATGTGAACAAAATGGTCTCATTGTGAGGTATTAGCCAAAGCTGCTGACCCTTGACAGAGCACACAGAGGAAAAAAAATAATTAAAAATTATGATGATGATAATGATAATAACTGCTATTTATGCAGCATTTTAAGATTGTGAAGTGCTTTATAAAAAAGATTTCACCTAAGTCTCATAACAACTCTGAACTAGGTATGATAGGAATCAACTTGTAAGGTATATGAGGTAGGTACTATAGGTACTTATTTATTGCTATTTTACAGATAAGGAAAATGAGGCACAAAGAAGTTAAGTTACATGCTAAAGCTCACACATCCAGTAAGTTTCAGGAGCAAGATTGAACGTAGGTCCTTCTGACTCCAAGGCCATCATTTTATCCATTGCACAGTGAGTTATAGACTTCAGTGCTTCCTGTTCCTGTCCAGAAGTATGGAGAAGATTGTCAGCAAGGATGGAACCATTTGCTGGTTCTATAGAGTATTGATGGTCACCTGTGGATAGGTGATAAGTTATTGGTTTGATTCATAGCACTGTTAAATGAAGCTACTTTTGGGGGGTTCATATCACAGCCTATTTATAGTGCTTGTAGCTGACAGATAATGTTTAGGTTCTATAAGAAGTCATGAGTCTGCTAAGTCAGGTGTGCATACCTGAAATGCTGACATAAGCAAGTAGAATATGTTCGTCAATTTTATCAGGGGAGAAAGAGTTGAATATGTATGTAAAAAGAAGTTTCTTGCAGGTTTTGCTTCTAAACTCAGGCATGGTGATAAACACAGTTTTTCTTTTAGAACATTAGTCACACCTTTTAATCATTGATCTGGGACTGAGTACACAGCTGGAATGAAGACTTTGAAAGGTTAGTTGCATTTTCACATGTTTGTTAACAAGGCTTAACTTGGAATCTAGGAACAAAGAGTAAATATGTTTCCATAAAAGCCCAGCCAGCACAGAAGGTACAATTAAACTCACTCCATTACGGGGAACTTGGCGGCTGCCTCCATTAAAGAAATGTGTGATTCACTCCCCAGAGCTTTCAGCTTTCATGTGAATACTAGTCCATAAAGGAAATTGGGCAATTTAGATCAGAGTCTAAAGAAACAGCATTAACAGAGAGCTTTAATGGGAAACAAAGAAACAGTCACAATGGTTGAAAGTACCTTTAGGATTTTCTACCAGATTTCAACTATCTTGTCTTATCAAGGGATTTCTCTGTGTCATAATCATAGGTTCCCTGTTCACACCAGAAAGGTTGCATTGGTCTGGTTCCAAATTGCTACTGGATTTATCTACAAGGAGACCAGTGATAACTTTGATGGTGGCCACTTCTATGAACTGGGAATCTCATAGCATTCTCAAGACAAGTGCAGCACCTACATGGATAGTTATAATCTTGTTAAAACGCTAGAACCTGGGACTCTTTTATCTATAACAAATATCAGCCTCATTAACCCTTCATTAGAGGGACAGGAGGCAGCTTGGTTTGCTTCTTTGGATTTTGGTTGTTGTCCTTTGTTCTTGAAGGGGACCAATAAGACATCACTATGCTAGAGTCAGGTTACAGTGTGTCTGACTATGACTGATCAGAGCTTGGAACATTCTTTTTGTGTGTGTGTGCGTTGAGGGTCTGAGGTCGGATTTGAACTCAGGTCCTTCTGACTCCAGGGCCAGTGATTTATTCACTGTGCCACCTAGCCACCCTAGCTTGTAATGTTCTACCATAGGCCGGGCACAAATAGTCCATGTGAACATTTGGGGTGGATTCTCTAAATTTGTGCATCTTGTGTTTGTTTTGAGCTACTTTAATTCTGCTTTGCTCATAGAGCACAGCACCTCTGATGTGGGCACACCATGCTCAGCAGTCCTGTGCCAGTGTCTCCCATGCCACACAACTCCAAAGTTCTTAAGAGGGACTTTGGGAGTGTCCTTGTATCACTTCTTCTGACCACCATGTGAATTCTTTCCCTGTGTGAGTTCTCCATAAAATAGTCTTTTTGGCAAGCATATGATTTTCATTCAAACAATATGGCCAGTCCATCAGAGTTGCACTCTCTGAAACAGAGTTTGAATGCTTGGCAGCTTAGATTGAGAAAGGACCTTAGTGTCTGGTATCTTACCCTGCCAGGTGATCTTTAGAATCTTCCAAAGATAATTCAAATAGAAGTGACTCAGTTTCCCGGCATGGAGCTGGTAGACTGTTCAGGTTTCAGAGGCATACAACAATGAGGTCAGCACTATAGCTCTGTAGACCTTCTTCAGTTTGGTAGTCAGTCTAATGCCTCTTCTCTCCCACACTTTCCTTTGAAGTCTCCCAAACACTGAGGTAGCTCTGGTGATGCATGTTTCCATGATTATTTCTTTGTAAAATAGGTTGAAATCTGGTACTGCTAGGCTGCTTTTCTTCAATTTTTTTTTCATTGATATACTTGATATTCCTGACCTTTTCTTCTTCCAGGTGAATTTTGTTGTTATCTGTATCCTAGGCTGTTTCTGAATTACCTCATCATCACAGACATGTCTTCATGGTAATTTGGTCTCTCACGCAGCCAAAGGTATCAAGCATATTCAACCAGTACAAAATACCTGGGAGAGAGAAGAAGTTAGACACACAGATACATCACAATTGACCCCAGGTTGCTTTCCTAATGGATCAGAACATCCAATTTGCCCCTCACACGATGAGAGGTATGAAGTCATCTACCCAGATCCAGAGGCAACCTTTACAGTGACCAGAGGGGCCAGAGACAACCTAGGCATGTTCCTTTTGGTCATGCAGATTCTGAAATCAATTATGATAGCAGTTGACCTCTGTTCTCTTTAGATAGCCTAGGTTGGACATGGCATAGGTTGGACATGGCAACAGTACTACTCGTGGAGCTGCTTTTTCTGACCTTGTTTGCTCTGGGCCTTTGATGCATCCTCTATTTGATTTGATAGTATCTTCTATTATGAACTTGGAAAACATCAGCAAACATGAATATTTCCATATAAAAAAATGAAAGAGTATCATAAATGAATGAATAAGCATTTATTAAAGGTTATTACTTGCAATTAGTCAATGAGCATTTATTAAATTCCTACTACATGCCAAGCACTACTCTAAGCACATAGAGTATAAACAGAGGCAAAAGACAGCCCTTGCCCTCAAGGAGCTTACAATCAAAGGCTAAATGGTGGGAATACATATAGAAGAACAAAGTAGTCTTGATGCTCAAGAAGCTGACATTTTAGTTGGAGGAAACAACAATTAGAGAAAGTTTCAGCTGCTTGTAAAGTAGAAGGTCCCCATGGTCCTTATGTTGCAGCATCAAATACGATGATGATGCGTTTTCCTCAATGTCATTTTCACTAATAAAACCAGACTTTTTTTTTTTCTGAATGTGAACAATAACAACTGAGAATTTTTAAATTTTATTTTATGCTTTTCAGTGGTCATGGCTGCTGAGAAGGCCAGACCTACAGAGGTAGTTTCCAGATTATATCTCCACAAGGGTTGCTTCCCTGAACTATGACTCTAGGGACCAGCCTGGAAGCAGAACTAGCTGAGGGGAAGAGATAAAGGTGCTGCTGTGCTTTCTTTTGCTTATGGCCTCTTGGGTTTACAGGCCTGCTGGTGGCAGTTGTAGCAGTTGGTGTTGGCAGGAATTGTAGATATTTTCTCCCACAAGGGTTACTTCTCTGAACAACAGTTGCAAGGACACAGCTGGAGGGTAGTGGACTGGGGTGTGGGGGTCATTGTTATTCCTGGGGCTCTTTTGCTCATTGAACTTGATTGTTTCTACTGGGGTCTAACAGGAGGTGGTAGTCAAGGTGGTTCAACAATACTAACAACTACTATTGCTGTCTCCCATTTCTTCTTCAAGGTGTTTTAATTCTTCATTCAGAGTGACTTGTCCATCATGTTAAAAGCATTTGGTCAGTAGTTGGTGATGGCAGGGATGGTGGACATCTTCTCTACAAAGTCTAGGTAGTAGCTGTGTGATCTAGCGACACCCTAGCAACCTCCCAGAGTGGGTGTAGGTGAGGAGAGTAAGCCAGTCACAGCCAGAGAGAGAAACTTTTATTATGTAATAAAAAACCACATTAAATGAACATAATAGTTGCAAAACTACCCTGCTTGTCTGTGTTTCCTTCTTAATTTCCTTTTTCTCTCTTCTGTGTATTTTAAAATTTTTTATTGATGATCTTTTCTTTTTGTGTGTGTATATATATATATATATATCATTAGAACCATCCACCAACGTTTAGTCTCACCCCCAAATAAAAGCTCTACATATTACCAATAAGTATCATCGAGAAAAACAAATTCATACATTAGCCATATACATAAAAATGTATGTCTTATCTGTACCTCTAGTTGATTACCTCTGCCAAGTGGTGGAAGGCATGATTCATTATTTGTCTTCTGTGGTCATGACTGATTATTGAACTGGTCAAAGTTCTTTAGTGTTTCAAAGTTGTTTTCCTTTATGTTGTTGTAGTCATTGTGTAAATTATTATCCTGGTTGCTTTTTGAATCATGCAAATTCATGAAAGTTTGATTTCTCTGAATTCACCATTTTTTTTTATTACCTCTGACACAGTAATGTTCCATTACATTCATTTCCATAATTTGTTCAGCCATTCCCCAACTGACAGGTATTTACTTTGTTTCTAGTAGTTACAAAGAAAGAGTTCTGTTATAAATAAACAAATCTCAATCCCCCCCCCCCGCCCTTTCTTTAAGGACCCTTCTTTTCTTCCTTAAGGAGCTCATAATTTTTGTATATATGGATCTCTTTCTCTAATCTTGTTGGTGTATATACCTAGCAGTAGTATTGTTTGGTCAAAGGGTATGCACTGTTTAGTGACTTTATTTTTAACCTAATTCCAAATCACATCCCAGAACTTCTGGAGCAATTCATAGCTCCACTAAAAGGGAATTAGACTACTTGTATTCCCAAAGTCCTTTCAACGATTTTCCTTTTCCTTTTTTTTTTCAAATCATGCTTGCCAATCTGATAGGTGTGCGGTGGAACCTGAGTCATTGTAATTGCATTTCTCTTGTTATTAGTAATTTGGTGCATTTTTCTTATGGTTGTTGAATTTCTGTATATTTGTGTTTATTCTTTTTAAGGTACCATGATATTTTATTATATCAATATACCATTATTTTAGTCATTCTCCAATGTTGGATATATAGTATGTTTCCATTATTTTGCTTTTATAAATACAGTAGATAGATTTTGATACAACTGTATAGTTTTGTACATATAGTTCTGTTTTTACTCTTTATGAGATTGTATATTGCTACAAAACTTTTCCCCTAGCAAGTTCCCTGCCCAGTATGGCATAGCCCTAAGACGAGCTGCTCCTTTGCCTTCAGAATATAACATTTTGGCCAATGGATAGATTTGTGACTGGTCTCCATTACCTCAGTTGCTCCTTGTAGTAGCAAGCACCCCAGCATCCCCAGCATGGCTGCCAACACAGGCTCTTAGATCTGCTTTTCTAAAGGAAAGCAACTCAAAATGGGTTAACAATCTTACTTTAATCAAACATATATCATTTACCTAGTTCAGGGGAAAAAGTCAGCACCCTGAACTTCAGAGAATACAAACAAGTTACAAGCAGACAGAGAAACAGATCAGCAGACAGGTTTCCAGCTGTCTGACCATTACATCCATACCTAGTCAGTTACCAGAAAGGGAAGCACCAACATCTGGATTTTCAAAGCCAGGGGGCTCAACGACTGCCCAGAGTCTTATCTGGTCAAATCACACAACTCTTCTCAAAGTGAGCCCCAAAACAAAACCTCACATCAGGGTTTATATAGCCTTCTCCTGGGTCAGAGAATGTCATAGCCCTCTTGACCCACGGCCCAATCACAAAGCATTAAGGTTGGGCATTCCTGAAAACCAAGCCTCCCGCCACAGGCTCCATGTGACCACATTCAACCTATTAGGGGGCAGAGTATATTTTCAAATCAAGGAAGGTTCTCAGAGTCACTTAAGCCTATCAAAGGGCCTAGGGGCAGGGAAGATCTTAGATTCCCATTTCCATAATACTCCTTCAGCCTTTGCTGACTCCTCATTTGGCTCTTCTGTAGCATCCATGAAAATATCTCCGATGAGCTTCCATAATTTGACCTCTGATGGATCAGACCTTTTGAATCTCACCAGGTTTCAGCTGCATGTAGTCTTTCTTAATAAGTATTTACCTAAGAGCAAGAATGAACAAACACATAGCCATGAAGGAATGGTGGAGCTATTTTTTCACAGCCTCAAGGTGACCCAGCTGGGAAGAATATGGAAGCTCAGAGGCTTCTAGCAATTCTTCCTTGATCATGATCAGGGAAAAGAGAGCTGCATTTTTACCCCATTGGAGTTTTTTGTTTGTACTTCCCATTCTGGCTCAGAACCCAGAACTAAAGTTGTTTTTTTTTTTTCATTCCGTTGTAAGCAGACAGGAAATAATCTTGGGATATCTGAACATGTTCTGAATTAAGGGCAGAGGACATCCATTATGGTCATCATGTTATTAGTACAACAAACATGAGCCTGGATTTGGGCTGCCTCTTTTTTGTCTTTGCTCTTTCCTGATTTTAGGCAGACAAGTATTTAGGTGGCAAACAAAAAAATAGATGGTGTACAGGAGTCAGGAAGATCTGAGTTCATATTCTACCTCAGGCACTTAGTAAATATGTGGCCCTGGGCAAGTCACTTAACTTTTGTTTCCCTCAGTTTCCTCATCCATAAAATGGGCATAATAATAACATCTATTTCACAGGGCTAAGATGAAGATTGAATGAGGTAAGTCTACCGTGTAAAATATTTTGCAAACCTTTATGTTCTACAGAGAAGTTAACTATTCTGACATAGAGTAATTGGGATTGGAGGTGATCTTGTGAATTCAAAAGGGCTGGAGGTTCTTACTGCAAAGAAAAGAGTGATTGATAGTAAAAGGGTGAAGAAAAGGCTGGTGGCAGGGAACATATCAGCATTAGAGAGGACAAGCATTGACATGAGGTTTGGCCCAACCTGGACGCTTTACTAGTACTTATGTATCAGGAGTTGTTTGGACAGTGCCAAGCTAAGATAAAATGTAAAATGCCTCATTAGCAATTCTGCAAACTGTTTTATGTTCTGATGAGGTTTATTCAAGCAGAGTGTGTAAGTTATAGGTTAAGTTACTGTTCTATTAATATGTGCTTCTTAGTCTTTTACAGTTAGCATTTTTATGTGTGTAGGAAATGTGAATAAAATTCAACAAAAGGTAGACTGAGGCATGTTTTCTCCAAGCAAGATAACATTTTGTTAACAATGGCACTATCTGCTAATAGAATCAGTCAATGGCTGTCTCAGTTTGGCCAAAGACTCCAAGATAGGGGCTTGTAGCGGCAAGCACCCCAAGCGTCCTCAGGGTTTGCTGCCAATACAGGTTCTTGGATCTGCTTTGATAAAGGAAAGCAACTCAAAATGGGTTAACAAGCTTACTTTAATCAGTCAGACATATATCGTTTACCTTGTTCAGGGGAAAAGGTCAGCACCCCAAACTTCAAAGTACACAGACAGAATTATCAAGACAGAAACAGATCTAGTAAGACAGATTTCAAACTGTCCAACCATTACATCCATACCCAGTCAACATCTGGGTTTTTTCAAAGCTGGGGGGCTCAGGACAACGGCTTCCCAGAATCCATATCAAATCACAGAACACTTCTCAAAGTGAGCCCCAAAACAAAGCTACACATCAGGGCTTATATAGCATTTTCCTGGCTCAGAGAATGTAACAACCTTATTGACTCACTGGCCAATCAAAAAGTATCTACTGAAAAACAAGCCTCCCACCCCAGGCTTCAGGTGCACTTTAGCCTAGGGGAAGGGAAGATCTTCCAAATTTGCATTCCCATTACAGGGCTCAACTCATTTTTATAAAGTTAGAACAAAGAACAGAAGGGGAGGTGAGGGGCAGTTAGGTGATGCAGTGAATAGAGCATCAGCCCTGGAGTCAGGAGGACCTGAGTTCAAATCCGACCTCATACACTTGACACTTACTAGCCTGTGTGACCTTGGGCGAGTCACTTATCCCCAATTGCCTTGCCTTCTCCCCTCCAGAAAAAAAGAAGAAAAAAGAAAAAGGTAGCTGAGGAAATAATACAATTGGTTATAGGGTTTGTGGCATCATGGGATTTTGGATAACATGACTGGTTATATAGCTGAGGCATGGGGAACAATATGACTTGGAAGTTTGGAATGAGGGGCTAGCAACAATCCCCTCCTTGCCTCTTGTGACTAAGAAAAATTCATTTTTTGAGTCTACCTGCCAGACTTCTTTGGATAACAAACCAGACATCCTTGAAGGACAGACCAGTGGTATAAAGATACCAGACTTCCTGGTGTCCACCTGCATTCCTGAAGAATAAAAGAATTCCTTGAGGCAAAACTAGACCAGTGATTAGCAAGAGAATTGATTTCTAAACTTAACTCATTACCTGACAGTTGAATTTCTGAACTGTTTAGAGACAAAGAACTGTAACTTCTGCAGTTAAGGGACAAAATCATTTACTTAATTTAATGATCCATAAAAATGATACAGAATCAATTTAATTTTCTCAGAATTAATTATGTTTCCTGTACTGGATTCATATTGCACATCAAGCATCTCTTTACTCTTACCTTTTGGGAGGAGAAGTTAGATGTGAGCTATAAATCAACTCATTCCCATGATGTCAGATTAGAGGTTAGACCTCCTTAGAGGTCAGGCTCTCTAGAAGTGAACCCACTCTAAATCACATATCTGGTTACAGAAGCATTCGCAATAGTGAATGGGCATAGTATCCTCAGTATATGGGGACCTAGTTTCATTTCCTCAAAGCAAGATGTTGTATTCTAATTTCTCCAATTGTTTCTTGTCTTCAATAAGTATTCTACTTTATTTATGATTAATATATTTGTAAGTAGTTTTAATTAATATTATTTTAAAGTACTTTCTGTTTTTCTCCCGACAGTTTAGAATATTGTTATTTGAGTTAATCTGTGTTTTTTCCTTTATAGCTCAGTATCTGTTCATAGTTCAGTGAGATTAAATGGGAATGATGATTGTAGGCAAGACTATATATATATGTATATATATATGTTCAGTTTGGCAACAAGAGTTTTACAAAGCTTTATTCTGCTCTGCAGAATGGGGGCTCTGCATGGTACACGAATCTCATAAAGAGATTTTCACATAAAGGGAGTCTCATAAACAGAACTATATATGCAAAAATATACAGTTGTACCAAAATCCATCTGCTCTGTTTATTTATAAAAGCAAAATAATGGAAACAAAGTATATGTTCAACATTGGAGAATGCCTGAAATTATGGTATACTGATATAATAAAATATCATGGTACCTTAAAAAGAATAAACATAAATGTAAAGAAATCCAACAACCATAAGAAAAATGCACAAAATTCCTAATAATAAGAGAAATAAAATTAATCACAATCTAAGTATCTCTTGGACTTCTCACTCTCTCTCATCTCCCATAGCCAATCTGTCAATTCTACCTTTACAACATCTTTCTTATACACCCCTTTCTCTCCTCTGATACTTTTACTACTCAAGTACAGACCCTCATCATGTCACAATTGGACAATTTGCAATAGTTTGCTGGTGAGTCTGTCTGCCACAAGTTTCCCTACTCCAGTTCATTCTCCTGTCCTGGCTTACTGCCCTCTCTAGTTAAAAGGCATTGCAGCATTTTTTCCTCACCATCCTCTTGCTAATTTCCTGTCATTCTTGATAGTGCCTATTCCCTCTACCATTTTCTCAGTGCAGATGAGGAATTTCTAGCCTCCTACAATCTCTTGATTGTTATTCTTGGTTGATTCTTCTGCAGAGAACATGAGGAAAAATTCCAGAGTTCTCTTCTCCTTTCTTTCTGATGTTTCCTTTCTTACTCTTCTGTCTCCACTAATCAAGAGATCTATGAATCTCCTTGGATACCTTCCAAGGACACCATTTTTTTTTTCCAGAAAGTTAATAGTTTCTTAAATGGGGAGGCAGAAGAACCCAGTACCTGCTAGACTAGTTGTTGAACATCAAAGGGGGAGCCTACATCCTCCTTCCAAGTTTAGCATTATTGCCATTGAGTTTGATTGCTTTGTATATAATAGCCTATACAGCACTGTGGCAAATGTATCTTCCCACAGACACCTGAGTGGGTAATTTAGTCTAACGACAGCAATTTTCTGTTACAACCTCTCCTTTTTGATAGGCTAGTCATCCCAACACATTCAATTTCATTCTATGTTAAAGACTATGGCAAGAATGTATTCAGAAGGATCACTCTATTCAGAAAACAACAACCACAGCAAGCTGGCACTGTTTCGCTTAGTTCTGGACACAGGTATGATGGGAGTAGGTGCTCTGCTCAACCAGTGTGCAAAGCAGTTTTCTCATTTGGGGGAATAATAACAGTATCTGCTTCACAGGATGGTTGTGAGGATCAATTAAGGTAATATATGCAAATAAGTGCTTTAAAGCCTTAAAGTACTAAACAAGTATGAGATGATGATGGTGATGATGGATGATTGTAATAAGCTTAGAGCTGGCCCTAAGCAACTTTAGCTTTAGTGTTCTACTGCTGTCAAATTCAATTTCAGCATAACATAGCATCTTAGAGGAAGAAGAAAAGCATTTAGAGTTTTTTTTTAAATTTTTTTATTTTTTGCTTTTTGGAGGGCAATTGGGGTTAAGTGACTGTGCCACCTAGCCTCCCCTAGAGTACTTTTCTTAACAGAAAAAAAAGAGGGTTGGACTTAAGGATTTTAACTTAGGGTTTGTATACTTAAAAAAAAATTTTGACAACTGTATTTCAAATTAATTGGTTTCCTTTATAATTCTATATATTTTATTTTATGCATTTAAAAACATTCTAAGGCAAGTTAAAAAAGTTCCAGCAGACTGCCAAATTGGTCCCTTGGAACAAAAAACGTTAAGTACTTCTGGTAGGATCTTAAGACAACTCCATTCCAGCTTTACTTCCATTCAATTAAGTTCACAGTATCATGATAGATATAAATATGGAAGGGATCTCGTAAACCATCTAATCCAATCCCATAAATTTACAGATAAGGAAACGGAACCAAAGATGGGTGAAGTGACTTGACCAAGGTCAAAATATGATAAATAGAAAATATGGTAAGTAGAAGAGGTAGGGTTTGAACTCAAGACCTCTGACTCCAAATTGGCCATTATTTCCACTGTTATCACACCTCTCTCTCTTAATTCATTCCAATTCAATATTCAGTTAATAAGTGTCTATTATAACTGGCACTGTACTAGTTATTTGGGATATATAGAGAGAAATAAAATAGTTGCTGACCTTAAGGATGCTACCTTCTATTCGATTGATAAAAATAGCTACTAATGTAAACAGTGCTTTAGGTAAGTTATTTCACTTAATAAAGAAAGCATCGTGGTCGTTGGTAGTCATAACATTACTTATTTTTGTTATAATATTGGTAGTCATAATATTACTCACTATGTATAAGATGTTTATGTAGCTTGTCTGAATTGATAGACAATTCCTGGGGACATTGCTAGAGATGAGGTCTGTTCCGCCTTTGCGGAGAGTGAGATAATGGCCATGCTTGCACCTTCAACATGATAGCTGAGAGGAGATAGGCAAAGTCTGGCACAGGTGAGGATGGATAATCTCTCTTTTGGCTATTATGCTACAATTACAACTCTGCCATTCCTCAGATATCTCTAGTGTAAGGGTAGGAGTCCGAGTTCAGAAGGAAAGTTACTTCCCTGATAATTCTTAAGAGGAAGGATAGCGTCCCTAGTTTACATATGCCAATTTAGTTCCCATCAAATAGTAGTTATACAAAAGACCATTATACATAAGTGAATCACAGTCAGATCCATTTTTCCATGAAAACAGCAAACAATGCAATTAGAAAAATTTAATAGATTAGAATGTACCAGGAAATATACAAGGGTAAATGAGCCCTTCATTTGAGTGTAAGATATAATCTCTGCTCAAACCAGGAGAGAAAATGATTTTACCTAAGAGAATTCATGTCTCAGCAGTCTCTAGAATTGCAGGCTCTAGAAGTCAAGAACATAATGGAGCCAGTTACCAACCACGTTCAAAGCTTGGAAGACTACAGTCTACCATTCAAAGTCTTTCTCTCTTTACTGCCTCTGAGAAAATCCTTTTTTCCATGTGTCTCTCCCAAGAATCCATGAAACAACAGAAGCTCCTTGTGGCAGGTATGCTGAACCACTTTCATCATTCTCTCAGCTAATCAGCAATCACTCTTACCTCCACACAGAATATTTAGAAGCTAACCAAACCACCTAGACTGGGATGGAAGCTGGATTTTATATCCTAACTCTTTCTAAGGTTATCATTCCATAAGCAGAGTTATTTTGGGTGTAGGAGGCTTTTGTATCCCTAAACCATACCACACAGGCTCCTGCTTTCTTTGGCTAACAGAAGAGTGGTTCTAGATATGATCACTTAATTGGTGTAAGAAGAAAGGAAACATACCGAATAATTGAATTTACTGGATGGATGCATTGTAAAAGTTTGTTCTGTGGTAAAAACCAAATTTGAGCCTTTTGGGGAAATCTGGAAAGAGTATGACTTTCAGTTTTAAGGAAATAGGACTAGACCAGGACAGAGTTGTCTTAGGATATCAACCTAATAGGGAACAATATCCTAGTAGGTTGCATGCAAATGAACCAGCTCCAGAGGGGGTTGGTTGATTTATTTCTCAGCACTTGTGAACTGAGAATGGCAGGTAGCAATGAGATTCCTACCAAACCCAGACTAAAAGACAACATATTCTAAATCAAAGCTAACTCCTAGATAATACTAGATCTTGTCCTTTGGTGACTGAGAGATAGCACTAGGCTGTCAGTATGCTGAAGCAAAAATCTGCAAATACTGGGAAAGCCCTCTGCCTTGGTCTTTTTATCTTATTCTTCTGCTGATTTTTTGGGGGAGCATTTCTATAGAGACTCCTCCTGAAACTATTATAGTGTTGTAAAGAAAGTTTCCTTAATTGAATTCTCAATCCTCATGATTGTTTAGAAACAGGTTAAGAAAACATTTCTACACAAAATTCAAAATACAGTAGGGGTAATGGGATAGAAACTTATGAAACCTTCTATCTCATTGCTTCCAAGGGAAAGAGAGGCAGTGTAGTATAGAATGCTGGGCTAGGAGTCAAACTGATCTAATAATGTGATTATCCAGTTAATGTGCTTAATTAATGTCTTTGCTTTTCTTCCTTCAGACCTTTTTTTTCCTTCTTTGATTCTTTCCTGTGCACACACACTCCTTGTTCATCTTCCCTCTGGTTCATTTATAGCTCATTGGTGACCTTAACAGAAGATGGACAGAGGAAATGAGAGGAACTAAATAAAACTCATGTCAATCAATTTTGTTGCCCTTTAGAGGATCTCATAAAAAGGTGCTTCAGAGGGCAGTGTAACTATTAGCTGACATATATTCTAAGGGTTGTCAATAGATTTTAATGACCACTGCTTTCCCTGCTCTCCATAATCACAGATAAATAGAAATTTTCTGCTTCTCCCAACAGCATCAGATAAACCTGAGACAGTAATAAATAGGAGAGAGAACAATGGCTGTGGGGGTGGAGATGATTGTGATAGGCAGCAGTAGAGATGAAGCCAAGTACAGCATCCATCCAGGACTCAGATTTGCTCAAAGCTATTCCAATAGCAGCTCAAGGTTGTTATCTCCCTCTTCTGTCTTGGTGAGGTGTGGATCAGGTTAGGAGGAAGGCCTTTTTCTGACAGGTTCCAGCAGCAACAAAAGACAGTCTTCCCTCCAATGTCTCTTCCAGCTCATGAGTACTCCTTCCTAATCCTTAGATTTCCCTTTTTTCAGTAGAACAGTAACAGGAGTATGTATGTGGGTGGGGAGGGGCATGAAATATTTTTCCATTGATTTATGAGTGATTACAAATGAATTTTTTTATGGCATTGATTTTCCTCTATGTGTTTTGTTGGTATTTTTCAATTAAATGCTTCATGATTTATTTCTGATCATTTGCCTGCTAGGGCAATAAAGTCTATATTTTATGAGGTTTAGAGATGAGTATATGTTCTCTACATATGTTCCAGTTTTTTTTACACCTTACTCCCTTCCATGACCTCTGTGTTCCAGAGACACTGGCCTCCTTGTCATTCAACATACACAACACTCATCTCCCCACCTTTAATATTTTTATTTATTTTATTTATTAACATGTTTATTAACATGTCCCCCATGCTTGGAACTCTTCCATCTTCATCTGCAACCCCTAGTTTCCTTCAAGCCTCAGTTCATGTTTTCTCCTTCTTTAAGAAGTCTTTCCCAAGTCTTTGTTAATCTTTGTGCTCCTCCTCTGAGACAACTCCCAATTTATCTTGCCTGGATCTGGTTTGTACTTAATGGTTTTCTTCCCCATTAAATCATGATCTCCTTCAAGGCAGAGGCTGTCTTTGCCTTTCTTTGTCCAGAAGTTAGCACAGGGTCTGACACACAGTAGGTGTTTAATACATAGTTGTTTGCATATTGTTTTCCCAATTCGATAGTGGGTGAATCCTGGAAGTCAGGGAATGTTTTTACCTTTCTTTTAATCCCTGCTGCTTAGCACAGTATTGGATATATAATAGGTACTTGATATATGCTTCTTGACCTAACTTGATTATAATTATCATAGTTTGCTGCTTTTTTCTAGTTAAAGGGGAGGAGACATTATACATATTTTTTCTCTTTTCAATCTTCTTGCCCATTTTCTGTCAACCTTGATGGTGCCACTTTCTTTTTAGCTTAATAAATGCCAATTAATTGATTGGCAGAGAATCCATGCACAGGTGGAATGGGAAACACTTTGTTTTCCCTTGGTACCTAACATGACAATTGCTCAGTAAATGTTTATTTTTGTTGTATTTTCATATTTAATCCCTCAAGGTACATGACCAAGTTATTATAACAACAGCTAGCATTTACATAACATTCTTAGGTTTATAATATGCTTTACAAATATTTTCTCACTTGATCTTCACAATAACCCAGGGAGGTATATGTTAATATTCTTCCCCTTTTACAGATGAAGAAACCAAGACAGAGTTTAAGTGACTTGCTCCTAATCACATAGCTAGTAAGTATGTAAGGCTGAATTTGAACCCTGGTCTCTCTGATTCTAGGTCCAACACTCTATCTACTCTTTTGCCTAGCTGCCTTATTCCAAAAGAATACCCAAATTAAAAGAAGTCCTGGTTTATCCTCCCTCACCTCACTGCTAGGTTTTTTTCTGGGACCTCTTGACCCACATTATGGAGGTAAAGCCTCCTTGTATGGATTTAGGAATCAGTTTTTCCCTATCAAACATATAAGAGGAACATCCCTCTTTCTTATGATATCTCCCATGATGCCTGAATACAGTGAATAGTTGCTTATTAGGGGATGTTTCCAAGGACTTCTTCAAATATTTGAATCCTATATGGGATTAATGATGCTTGTTGTGAATGGTAATCAAAGTTATTTTTAACCTTTCAAGTGTTATATTTAAGTTTATATCTATATGTATATCATACATCTATCTATAAATATATTAATTTTTCTAGATATATAAACTATAGCTATGATGACAATGACAACTATTGTGCCTTTTATTACGTTATCTGTGGGTAAAATCAGTTAAATGAGGACAAGTGGTTGGAAGGAATCATGGAAGGGTTGGAATAAAGAGAGAAATCAACATCATTTACTTTATGTGGTCATTGGTTGCAACTCAACTGTCCTTTTACAGATTCCCTGAGCTCCCAGAATCAAGGGAGATGTCTCAAACAGTTGAAGAAACATGCCATGTTTGCAGGGCAAGATGGACAGATACAGAAAAAAGAAGAAAGGGCCCATTCTGTTAGCCTTAAATTCAGTTCACTCTGATTTCAGGAACAAGCCTACTTCTAGTACATAGCAAAAGATTGTTTTGCTGCCCTGGTGCTGCAATTATGATGTGATATGTTGAAGTGTTGTGGGAGAAGTATCTGCATTCCCCCTGCAGAGCTGGGAAAGTACCTTCTCATGTTTGGCATCAACTTTCTGCTGTCTAGGTTTCCATACATTTTGCTAATAGAATTTTTATTAAGAATTTCCTTTGCTGAAAAGTTCAAGTAGGACCAAATTCTAGGAATCAAATTATGTCCATTGAAGGAATCTCTAACATGGTTCTCCTTGGCATGTTTGGTACTTTTGTACCATATGAGCCAAATGTATCATATAAGCCTGTGCTTTTAAACTCTGATTTTAAATACCAGAAAATGAACTATACAGACACTAGTTATGTTCCTAATGCTTCTTACTCAGTGATTTGTAGTTTATTTCACTAGTCCTTCAATACAGGCCATAAGAATATATATGTATTTATGTGTATGTGTGTGTATATGTATATATGTGTGTATATACATACATCTACTCACATACACATATATGTATATATTTTCATGGCATATGTATATATATTCCTTTCATGATTTTGTCTGTGTTTTGCTTTCCCATTCATTTATCTAATATTTACTAAGCACCTATTATTGATACCATATTGAGCTCTAGTAGAAATGGAAAGATGAATAAGATAAAGTCTCTTCCTCCATAGTCTTAGTAACAGGCATTTTTCATCCCTGATATAGGATGGCCAGAAAACTGCACTAATATATCAATACAAATATCTGGTGTAGAAGCTTCAGATGGACAATGGGTTGGTCCTAGAAGTGAATAGGAGAGTAAAGTGGTTCACACAACAATGAAACTGTGTTCATTGTTGTTTGTCCTTCCTTCTCGAAGAGGATCAGTGACATCACAAGGGTAATGTTTAATTGGATTTAAATGAGGCGGAGCGGGACAAAGTCATCAGCCTCACTCTATCCCGCAGAGTCATCAAAGTCCAGTGACAAAACAATTCAAGATGACTGGCAATGGCCCAGGATGCAGTGGATGACTTTGGCCTTTCTAAATTGCCTTGGAGAATTGGTCGATGCTTTTAACAATACCAAGCTGTTCTTGGCACAAAGACCCATGTTTTAAACACGGTTCTCTCAGTCTTGCTATATAGTTGGTAATCTTGGCATACCATAGTCATGAGAAATCAAAGGGATATCTAATTGAGGATATGGAAGACTGGAAAGGGTCATGTGAGGAGAGCATCAATAATAGAAGGACAGAGAACTATCACTTCACTGGTATCTATGAAATGTAAAAGGACCCCAAACTCATGTGGAGTGAATCTTTTCTGGAGTATTTATGAGAGCATATAGACATGAATCATGTAGGATAAGAGGGCATAGATGTGTTTTGAATTGCTTGGTCTGAGTATTTCACTATATTATTGATGAACTACATAGCCAGCATGATGTTGATCTGTCTACAACATGGATCTTGAGTAAAATAATCAATCAATAAAGATTTATTAATGTTTATGTTCCAGGCACTGTGCTAAGCACTGGGGCTACAAAGAGTCAAAAGGCAGTCATTCTCAAGGATTATTATTATTAGCAATAGAAACAACAAAATCAATTGAACAGATTATTGGAAATGAGAAGAGGTCAGGGGCAATATGGATAAAAGGAATGAGATCCAAATGAGAAAATCCTGTATTAAGAGAGCTGAGTACAGCAAAGCTTCTTCATCCCTAGTCTGTCCTTCCTTCCTTCCTTCCTTCCTTCCTTCCTTCCTTCCTTCCTTCCTTCCTTCCTTCCTTCCTTCCTT
>NW_027187378.1:19708944-19731122 GCF_028583685.1 Petaurus breviceps papuanus | reverse complement strand
TTCCTTCTCTTCCTTCCTTCTATTCCTTCCTTCCTTCCTTCCTTCCTTCCTTCCTTCCTTCCTTCCTCCCTCCCTCTCTTCCTTCTCTTCCTTCCTTCCTTCCTTCCTTCCTTCCTTCCTTCCTTCCTTCCTTCCTTCCTTCATTCCTTCCTCTCTTTCCCTCTTGTTTCTCTGTGTTACATGATTATTTCACTAAGCCCAATTGTAGGTGGTTGATCTTGTTCAGATGTCTGACTTTTTGTGACCCCATTTGGGTTTTTTTTCTTTTTTTGGCAAATATACTGGAGTGGTTTGCTATTTCCTTCTCCAGTTCATTTTATAGATGGGGAACTGAGGCAAACAGGGTTAAGTGACTTGCTCGGGGCCACAGAGGTAGTAAGTGTCTGAGACCATATCTGAACTCATAAAGATGAAATCCTTCTGATTCCAAGACTAGTTCTTTCTCTACTGTGCCACCTAGCTTCCCCTCTAATTAATTGTAGGAGGCCAGTATATATTGCTGCATAATCTGCATAATCTAGTTGAATGTACACAGTTACCTGACACTAGTGAGGCTGAAGGAGTTAAAAAACTGAATCAATTTTCATTTCTAGCACTGCCTAAACTACCTACCTAGTCTTTTGGTTGTTAGAAGTCTGTAGATCTGTGTTCAAACTTGGGCTCTGTCACTAACTCTCCATGTGATCTTGAACAGACACGTCATTTCTAAAGTTTCAGTTTCTTCACCTGTAAATTGAAGGGAGTTGGAGTGAATGATCTGTGAGGTCCCTCCTACCTCTAAATCTTATGATTCTTTTGTGAGATTCATTAAAAATATGCCATTTAGTGAGATGTGCATATTGGTGCAATGGACCCCTGAACATCTCTTTCTTAAGCAGAACTATGTGCCTTTTACTACTTAAAGCTGCCTATTACATGTTGTAGGACTCATTAATGGGTAAACCCACAGGCCTGTCCCTGAACACCTGTCTTCCTCCTCTGGGAGTTCATAACTGAATACTTCCTAAATAAAGATATAGGGTTGGAATTTCTACTTTATTGGATCCTCAGGAATCAGAAGTAGGAGTTAATATCCTGGAAAGGCACTGTAGTTTAGCCTTCATTCACTGTGTCCTTAGACCAGTAAAATAAGATCATTTGACAGAAATCCAAGTGAGGTTAAAATTCAACTCTTCCCCCAGGTCACTGCAAGCCTTTGGTAAAGTCCATTAACCTTTTTGTGACAATTTCTTCAGCTATACTTTGAAGATTTTAATCACAGGTATCCTTTTCAAAATAAATGAGATGTCATTTTTATAAGACTTTAAGGCTCAATGGGATGAATCAAATTCAATGTGAAACTGTTAATATTGTACTTAAAAATAATGGATACTCTCCTTCAGAACTTCTTTCTTGATAGCTTTTCATTTTCATTCAAATTTAGCAAGCATTTTTTGAGTTACTACTGTGTGTAACTTACTGTGCCAAGAGCTTAGACACAAAGAATGAAAAGTAGTTCATAGGAACTTGCATTCTGTGTGGGGGTACATTCACAAAATGGGCAGTTTGAGGAAGGAAGTAGCAACAATGGAAATCCTGAGAGATTCCCTGTAGGAAGTGGCAGTTGAATTGATGCCCCTCCTACCTACCCTCCCACGCTTTTACAAAGTGGTATTTACTTTGAATAATCACTGTCCCCATCAAGCCCCTGGAAGGTCACACTTTCCCCTATACCATCTTGCTCTTTGGGGAGAATGGGCTCAGATTTAGCTCTGTTTCTACAAAGTATACTCAGTTCATGTCCAAATAAAACATTGCTTGTCTTAGCTACTACTGGCTCTGAGTTCCTAATAGTTGCCCTTTGGTCCTCGGGACCTCAAAGCTGTACTGGCTGGCTTCAAAACCTGACCTTTTTTCAAAACTCATAGAGTTGGATCCTTCAATCTTTTTCACCTGAAATGAGAGACTGAAGGAGACAAAGAACTCAGGGCCATATTCATTAGCCACATGTCAGTTGAGGGAAAGTCCCAAGGCTTCTGTTCTTACAGCATTTTCTGTGTTCTCTCACTGGAACAACACTTGGCAGGAAGAAGTTGGTAGATAATTGAGCCTTCTAAGTATAATGGGGAGACTGGCTAATGAGGATCCTTTCTAACTGACATATAGAGGGTTGGTGAGCTTATTTCTGGCCATGATTGAAAGGTTGGCACTGTGATAATCAAGCGTCTGATAATTAGTTAAGGAATCAGAACTGAGGGTACATACAATTGATTTATCTAGCTGCTCTCTCCCTCTTATCTCTGGTAGCTTTTGAGTGAGGAGGAATACTGTGTTCCTCCAGGTGGGGAGAGGGATGGCAACAGAAAGCTTTATTCTCTCCCTCCCACCCCCCCCACATGTATCTATGTACATATGGTACCTATTTCTTTTGTTTCTGCTCTTTTCTGATCTTAGGTGAATGAGTATCCAGAGATGGAATGCCTCAGGTTACAACCTTGTGATTTTAGAAAGATCAGAAGAGCCATCAGAATTCCCCTTCACAGGCAGTTAGGAGCAGTGGTCACTAAAGTCAGTAGCAGTAGTTGAGTTGGTTGAGGAGGCAGCCTTGAGGAACAATTTACTTGATGCAGCCAGCACAGGATTGTCCTCAGAGGGAAAAAAAACAACAACAAACTCTTAAATTGCAAGCTACCCCTTTATCTCATGTGTCCTGGGCTTATTCTCCTAAGGATCTGAGTATGTGTGAGAGGACAGTGAACCTGTGGTTTGGGCAATGTTTTTGGAACTTTTATCCTTGTTAAACTTTCTCAGTAAATATCCCTTTGTAAAAGCTAACTGATGTCAACTGCTTGATCAGTACTGGGGGGTCACAATGACTAGGGGCTTATGAGTGATAGTATTAGAGACCCAACCCCTCAGAGTTACCCCTGGAATCCTGAAGGGAGGAGTAGTCAGCCACTGTTGCATGACCCAACTTGCCAGGGTAAGAGTGAACTTAGAATGGGTGCCACTTGGGATTCTAAAAGGCAGAGGTGAGGATGTAGGGCATTCCAGTCCCTTCTTTTTCCACCAGTTGTTCTGCTTGGTTTTGACTCCACCATCATCATATCCCTACACTGGGCACCTGTTGGCATAGCTCACCTCCTCACTTTTCTGCTTCATTTTGTGCATTGTTTTTCCTCACTAGATTGTAAGTTTCTTGAGGTCAGAGACTCTTCTTTTTTTCATGTTTGTATATCAAGTGTTTATCATAGAACCTGCTACAAAGTAGATGCTTTTTTTTTTTTTTTTGGAGAGGGGAAGGTAGGGTAATTGGGGTTAAGTGACTTGCCCAAAGTCACATAGCTAGTTTTTTTATGTGTGTTAAGTATCTGAGGTGGGATTTGAACTCAGGTTCTCCTGACTCCAGGGCTGGTACTCTATTCACTGCTCCACCTAGCTGTCCCCATAGTAGATACTTAGTAAATGTTTACTTTATTGTATTGTCTATACAAAAGCCTGGGGACAAGATATTAAATATTGTTTGGGCAGTGTCAAGCAGGCTGGTTTCACTGAAATATAGTCCATGAAGTGGGTTCTTGTGGGATAAGCCTGGAATAGCAAGGAAGACAGGCTGTAAAGGGCTTTAAATGCCAAACTATAGCTTGTATTTTATCCTAAAGGCAATGGGGAGTTACTGACGTTCCTCAAATAAGGAAAAGATATGGTTATCTCTGCTTTAAGAAGATTATATTTGTAGCTCTGTGAAAGATTGGAGATGGGATATCCTAGAAGTAGGGAAACTAATGGTGTAGGTGAGAGGATGATGGCCTGGACTAGTTTGGTGGTTATGTTTGTAGAAAGAATAGGATAAATATGAAGGATGGTATAGAGGTAGAATAGATCAGATTTCTTTATTGCTTGGTTAGGGAGAGGAAAGATTGTGAAGTGTTGGGGATAAACCTTGATGAATGGAGAGATAGTAATAAGAACTCAAATATCTTTTGAGCTCTTAGAACTCAAAGGGACTTTAAAGATTACTCAGCCTAATTCCCCTCTTTAATAGATGAGGAACCTAAGGATCAGAGAGGGGAAATGAGTTGCCCAAAGTCACATGGAAGACTCCCTTATATTTATGAGTGATATGAAATTCTTGGAATATAACTTGGTGTATTTGATGCTTTCTCACATATCTGCTGTTGTCACCTGCTGTAATTTTTTTTTTTTAACTGAGCTATGTCACCTTCTCTGCTAACCTCTCTTCTATGCTATAGCTGCTGTATGTTGGTTCTTTGCTGAATTTTAGTTAATGAATTTACCTGGTACAAATGAGAAGATATATGTAAAGTACTTTGCAAACTTTCAGGCACTATAAATGTCAGTTATCATTATTAATGTTGGTGTTGTTAATCTTGTTCTAACTTTGTTTGATGGAAGTCAGAAATGATACTGGGGAAACTCTATCCTACTATTATTATTTTATATTTAATATTCTTCAGACTATTTCATAGGTAAATGAAACTACTGCTTTTTTTTTTAGTTGAATTACAGTATTGAGATGCAAGCTTGCCTTCTGTAGGCTCACTGAAAACATGGCAAAGGCAACCTCAGTAGTGAACAGGACAATGAAAATGATGTAGGTCCCTTATTTCACATGATTTTATTTCCTTTGGCTATGTCTCTATATTCTGAAAGCTTTTCATTCCATTTAGCTAAAACAATATAATAAAAATAATAACAGATAACATTTACATAACACTTTAAAAGTTTGCAAAGTACTTTACATATATAAAATACATGCACATAATGTTTGTGTTTATGTTATACACAATTTCTATTATTTAATCTTAACAATAGTAGATAAAGTAAGCGCTATTATTATAATCACCATTTAAAAGATGATACTGTTATTTTCACAATTTTTAAAGATAAGGAAACTGAGGAGGAAAGACTTGTGCAGGATAACAACACAGTAACTCTAAGGTAAATCTAAGGGAGTATTCACATTCAATACTTTCTAATTTTATTTGCTGTAACAACTATTAAAAATGCAATAGGAAATTTTGTGATCAAATCTTATTTCTGCTCAGTTACGGAAAAAAGTTCCATCTGAGATAATGGATTGTTGATAATTCATTTTATTGGTTGAATTTTCAAGAATATTTTGAGATCTTTATTGTCATCTGGGAATTTGTCACTTGTTATTTTATGAAAAATATCAAGTTTCTCATGAATAACTCTAATTTCCAGGTTGTGTTAAATTCGCATTCCTCAAGCCAGCAAAATCCTTGACTCTTAGTCAAGTCGGTATAGCTTTACTTTTCTTCTTATGACTCTCCCCAGTCTGTCTTATATTTGGATTAGATTAATAAAATTCTTTTAAGTTTCCAATATGCAACTGACTTCCAGCAATGGGAAAATGCAAATTATTCCCAAGCACACATTTAGGAAGACTAATGGTGGGGTGGGGCTAGAATTGGTAATCTTTGCCCTATATTTTTGCTGGCAGCAAAATTCATGCTCTCCGTACATAAAAAGAGGATTGCCCAGAGAGTTTAAATCACTTGTCTAAGTCCACATGGTAGTATCAGGTAATAATAGTAGTAATAATAATAATGATAGCAGCTAACATTTACATAACAACTACTATGTGCCAGGTAATATGCCAAATGTTTTATAATTATTATCTCATTTAATCCTCACAACAACCCCGGGAGGTAGGTACTATTATTACCCTCATTTTGTAGAAGAGGAAACTGAGGGCAAAAGAGGTTAAGTGACTTGCCTAGCTAGTAAATCTTTGAGACCAGCTTTGAACTCAAGACTTCTTGACCCCAGAGCTGGTGATCCATCTACTGTGTCCCCAGCTGCCTTAAACGTCTTCACTCTTAGTTCAATGTTCTTTATTCTGCACCAGAAAACCTTTCCTCAAACTATGATGCTTCATGACTCAGCATATGACCCATTAAATGCATGTGCATATATGTTATATGCATACACACACATACACACACACACTAATCCTTTCAAAACCAAAGTCTTGTAATTAATTACTGACCACTGTACTTCCCAGGGATGAGTCTTGCCTCTCAAACTCATAGCTAGATGCATTTGACATTGAATTACATGTTGATTGTTGGTATTCCTTGTCTTTTTTTTTGGTTTTTTTTTGTTTTTTGCTTTTTGGAGGGCAATTGGGGTTAAGTGACTTGCCCAAAGTCACATGGCTAGTTTTTGTGTTAAGTGTCTGAGGCTGGATTTGAACTCAGGTCTTCCTGACTCCAGCGCCAGTGCTCTATTCACTGCGCCACCTAGCCACCCCCTTGTATTTTTTTTTTTAATACTTCTAGAGCTTCATATCTGGGCAGTGTTTGCCTTTTTTTGTTCCACACACATTTCATTCTCTTCTATCACTCTAGGTATAAAGCAGGAGGAGTTAGCTGACTTAAAAGTAATTCTGCTATTTAGAGGCAAAAGAAGAAAAGGGGAGTGTACTGGGCACTCTTTGGTTAAATGTACTGGAGACTGGCAGAAAGGAGCTGTGGGGCTGGTTACAGGAGATCATTGAAATGTAGGCTTCATTATGCAGCTCATGGCTGCTGTCCATCAGCCTCTCTCTTAGTTCACCTTACACCATCAGCTTATTTTCACTGAGATCTTCCTTGTAAATTAGTATAATGATTTTGCCATTAGTTTTAGCACTTTGCACCACAAATCCCACCAAAAGAGAAGGGAAGCAACTGTAAACACATAGTTTTAGTGCTGTCCTCTGAACTGATCAATAAGAACTCAAAATGAGTTTGGTTCATCTTCAGATTTGAGTCATGCGGTTACAGCTTTCTCTACTGATTAGGAACAATCTGAGCCTTTCTTGCTTCATCTGAGTGTTCTGACTAACCTTGGAAGAACTGTTGCTTTTTTCTAAAGAAAGGGGACAAGCTACCTTCCCTACCAGAGAGACTTGGACTTTCAGAATAGGAATCAAAAGTTCTCTTGTTCCCTTGGGGTAATCTCTGTCAGAGCTTGCTGTGACCAAAGGCAGCATGGGGAGAAATGGGGCACACTTTTTTTTGTCTGATCTGACAGCCTCCATCTCCAGGGAATCTTGTCCACTTTGGGATGCTCAGGCCACCTCTGGAGAGTTCTGGTGCTGCAGTGAGGCATGACTCAGAATCAACATTTCCTCTTCTTTTGGATTAAATATTTTCTCAAAATGGGAGAACATTTTTGGCCCACCTAGTGGAGCCTGGGTTTCAGAGAAATGTTCTCAAAATAAGGGATCATTGGACAATAGGATTTCAGTGCTGCACTTCAGACATTATTTCATCCAATTTGTTTTACAGTTAGGGGGCACTAATGCAGAGATAAAATGATTTTCCCAAAGTTACAAAGCTAGTAGCAGAGATATTGTTAGAACTTTGGTGTTCTGACTCCCAAGTCTAGTTCTTTTTGCCAGATTCACACTGTGTAGATGTCCTTGGATGGTTTAGGGTGTTTTTTTTGTTTGTTTATTGTTTTTTTTCTTTTTTTGGCAATACAGGCATCTCTTTCCTTTCCCCCCTTCCTTCCTTTCTTCCCAGTCTCCCTTCCCACAACCACTCCCACTCTTGATTTTTGGTTTTCATTTAAGTTGACAAAAAACATTTATTACATGTTTACTATGTGAAAGGGACTGTGTTTAATGCTAAGATTATCAATATAAGCAGAGAGAAAGATAGTTCCTTCTGCCCATAGGGAGCTTACATTCTAATTGGAGAAGATAGAACATAAAAGAAACTTGAAAAGGATGGGGAGGGAGGGAGAAAAACTGACAAGGAAAATAGTAGAGAAAGACTGCTAAGTCAGTAGTGTAGCCTTGAATGAAATGAAGACATGGCTGGTCTGGACATCTTCCTTCAAGTGGAGATTCTAGGAACCAGTAATACATGGCATGTAGTAAATACTATACAAATGTTAACTATTATTATTATTAATTGGAAGAAGATGTCACAGAGTAGAGGATATTTCCAGTGTGAGTAGTTTAGAGATGATGGTAGAGAAAGTCCAGAAGTCTGGAAGATAATTTTGGGTGACTGTTAAAACTAGGAAGGAATTTGTACATTTTATACAATTTACGCATTGAGACTAGAAGCACTAAATCTGATAGAGTTCATGCTAAAAACACATATCCAGAAGACAGTAAAGTCATATTGACAATTGTTAAGGGGTCACTACCAAATACACGAGTAAATCAAGTTGGTGACTGTTGGAGATCACTGAATTAATCAGGATTTGAACGGATATGAGAGGACATCTAATCCAACCCATACATAAAATGGATACCCCTTTAAAATATACCTTATAAGTTGTTATGCCATCTTTGCATTAAATCTTCCGAAGGTAACTTATTCTATTTTGGGGTGGGTTTAATTATGAAGCAATTTTTCACGAAAGTCTACACTTCAGGAAGCACATTGGCCTCTGTAGTTGCTGCCTATTGTTCCTCTGTCTGACTTCTTTTCTATGTAAAGACCCTTTACTGCATGGAGAAAATTATCATGGCTCTTTCCCACCCACTCCTTTCTTCTCTAGGTTAAGTATCCCTATTTCATTCAGCTAACCTTTCCTTGTACGGCATGAACTTGAAGCTCTTAACTATTCTGATGCTTGGATGCAGCAGGCAGATAGAGACTGAATATATAATTTCATTAGTCTAGAGAATTTCCAGATTGGAAAATTCCCTCTACTATTTTGGGTTAACATTTTCTCTGAATCTTATAGATTTAGAGAGATTTCTCAGAGCACCAAGAAATTAAATGATTTGCTTGGGACTTGTATATAATGGGTAAGTAATAGAACAGAATCATTGAACACATCTATCAGTCAGTCATTCAAGAAGCTACTAGGTGTTGACTTCTGTGCTGGGCACTGGGGATACAAAACAAAAAAATCCTCACTCTAATGGTGGAGAAATCAAGGAAATATATCAATAAATGTAGAATTAATATAAAGAATAAATATGAGTAAATACAAAATTAAGTACAAGGTAGTTTGGGATAGAGAGGTTATTAGCTACATGTAGAAGGTGGTACTTGAACTGCATCAATGTTATATTAACAAATGTTATTGATGAGCAACCATCTGAGATCTGGAGGTTTGGTAATTGAAAAGCACATAAAACAGAATTCTCACAAATGTCCCTTTCATAGCATTCTAGTCCAGGTTTTAATTAAGGTCAGTCCAATGTTTAGGTTCAAGATTGGAAAGAAATGAAACATGTTAAGACTATCAAATAATTAGCAAAGAGTAGTTTATTCATTCATAAGAAAGATCAATAAGGATGCACTAATTCAGGTGGACACAGGTATATTCAAATTCACTCTTCAGGTAGTTCTTCTGTATTATTTCCATTGAAGCTAAGTTGTGAACAGGATTAGATCAACACAAAGTGCAATTAATTTGGTGCCCAGAAACCTCTGTGGTCACCTGTAGATAATATGACAATGACAGTGATGATGATGATAATGAAGGTGATGATGATGACAATGTTAGGTGGTATAATAGAAAGAGTGATAGACCTGGAATTAGGAACATGAGGTCAAAACTAGCCCCAAATATTCAATGTAGACGTAGGCATCTTGATATGAAGCCAGGTGTCTTGAATACTAGTCCAGGTGAATGAAGAAGGACTACTATCTACCATCTGTAGAAACTGTCTGGTATGTAATGGACTTTGAGGAATTTGCCTTGCTTGTTTGGGGAAAGTTACCTGTTTTCATGTGGAGATGTCATAGGACCTTGAGACCTGGAAGGAGGGAAATAAAAAAGAATAAAAGTTTGAGTTTAGATTCCTTGTCCTTTGGGATGGATCTTCAGAATCCCTTTGATGAATATATGATCTTACGAAGATGGATAAGATTTTAAAATGCCTTCCTGCAGAATGGACGGAGTATATCCACTCCTCAGAAAATTTTCCTTGTGGTTTGCTGACCATTTTTATGCCTTATTTTTTCCTCTTCCCAAACCTCAGAGATGTGGCGGGTCCAGAGCTGAGTAAGCTTCCATAAACTTGGCTTCATAAAAGTCTTAAATAATGCTTTGCCCGAAAATGCACTTTGACATGATCTAGTCCCAAACCTTCACTTTAACTGCATTGGGTGATTGAGAGTAGATATTAATTGTCCAAGGTCATATAGGTGGTTAATGGTAGTATTTGGACTAATCTTTTTTTCCCCCACTAAATCACTTTGCCTTTTAATCAATTGCTTCAATATTTCAAAGCATCTAGTGTGGGAAATCTATCTACCAGTGTAGCTTATAGCTCCCTTCATGCCTTAGTTGATAATATCTTGCTTTGTCTTAAAAAAAAAAAGTCATCACTTGATGACTCGTCTCCTGGAGATAAACCTTTCCACACTGAATAAACTGGTTCTTAGAAAATAAATGCAATTCCATTTCACCAGAGAGAGGCTTTAGTGAAGACTCAGTAAATAAAGGAATCATGGCAAATTGCTTCTTCTCTCTGCTCTGGGTCCTCTTTCCCATTGGCCACTTTACTGTTTAGCAGTAGCTCCCCCAGAATGCAAGTAGGGGACAAAGAAAACCATCTAGTTGCCAAATCATGTATGGACTTTCATTGTGACTTAGCTGTTTTGTGTTGAGTAAGACTTTAATAGATACTTTTTATTTTTTGCTTTTTGGAAGGCAATTGGGGTTAAGTGACTTGACCAAGGTCACATGGCTAGTTTTTGTGTTGTGTCTGAGGCGGGATTTGAACTCAGGTCCTCCTGACTCCAGGGCTGGTGCTCTATTCATTGTGCCACCTAGCCACCCCTAATAGATACTTTTTGATGAAGGTATTCCTTCAATACCTCTGAACACCGAGTCCTTCTTGATTGCTCATTGATTGTGACTATATTATGGGGTGGAAAAGTTGTACTTTTAGAGTATATCCAAAGGATTTTTTCCATAGAGGGGACCTCTAGCCTACTCTGAAAGACCTTCTATGCATTTGTCAGGTCAACTCACTGAATAAAAACTTATTTTTCTGTAACCTTTCTCAGTGTCCTAAGCTCTGGGCTTGCATGAACTGTGTTTAATTTTTGTGGTAGACCCTCAAACCATATCTCTTTAATTTATATTGCATGTTTCTTCTGGGAAATCTTAGAAGAAACTTTGAGTATAGCTCATGTCTAAGTGTCAATAGATGTCAGTAAAAGGGGTCCTAATTCCTAAGCAAGCATTCAAGGGAATAATGTCCACATGAAGTACAATACAGCTTTTCTTCTTCCTAAACTACAAAAGGCTTATAGAACCCACAAATAATTGTTACAATTCTCTCTTCTATAGTGGGTCTGAATCATTATCCTTATTTTTTTTCCTGAAACTTTATCCTCTGAAACCTTGACACAATCATCCTTTTCTCCTTGATACTTTCTTCTCTCCAAGTTTTTGTGTTATCTCTCTCCTGGTTCTCTTCCTACCTGTCTGACTGATCCTTCTTAGTCTCCTTTGCTGCATTTTCATCTATGTCATGACCACTAATTGTAGGTATTCCATAGGGTTCTGCTCTGGGTCTTCTTCTCTTTTCTCTCTATACCATTTCATTTGGTGATCTCATCAGCTCCCATGGATTAAATGATCATCTCTGTGTTGATGATTTTTAAATCTACTTATCCATCTCTAACCTTTCTGCTGACCTCCAGTCTCACATCTCTAACTCCCTTTCAGACATCTTGAACTGGATATCCTGTAGACATCTTAACATGTCCAAAGCTGAATCTTTTCCCCCAAGATGCTCCTTTCATCCTAACTTTCCTATTACTGTTGAGGGTACCACCATCTTTCCATTCACCCAGGCTTGCAAGCTAGGTGTTATCCTTGGCTCCTCACTACTCCCAAGCCCCAACCAATCTGCTGTCATGTCTGTTGATTTTACCTTTCTAACATCTCTCTCATGTCTCTTCTCTGACATTGATATCACCTTCATCAGAACTCCATTACCTCATGCCTGGACTATTACAAAAGTCATGTCTGTCTCCACTCCAGTTCATTCTCCACTTATCTGCAAAAGTGAACTTCCTAAATCACAGGTCTGATAATATTACGTCCTCCCTCTGCTCCCTCTACTCAAAAAACTGCAGTGGCTTCCTATATATTACCTCCAGGATGAAATATAAAATGCTCTGTTTGGTACTGAAAGCCATTTATAACTTGACACCCCTTCTCCCACAACTTTTCAATCTTCTTACACCTTCTCCTCTACCACATGCTTTATGATCTTATGACATTGGCTTCTTTGCTGTTCCTTAAGCAAGAGAATCCATTTCCTAATTCTGTGCATTTTCCCTAACCTCTCTCCTATGCTTGGAATGCTCTTCCTCTTCCATCTGTCTCCTAGATTCCCTGGTTTCCTTCAAGACCCAGATAAAATTCTACCTTCTACAGGAAGATTTTACTGATCTCCCTTAACTCTGTATCACCTTCCCTCTGTTGATCTCCAGTTTATCCTCTCAATACTTTGTTTACACATACTTTTTTTTTTTTACATGCTGCCTCCCCCATTAGCCTGTGAGATCCTCAAGAGCAGGGACTGTCTTTTGATTTTTGTTGTATCACCAGCCTTTAGTAAGGTACTTGGCACATAGTAGGCACTTAATAGCCAGACTGTTACATATATCCAGACTGGTGGTACTATTCTGAGGCTTACAATTAGGTTGATATGTAGACAATCCCCTGATATCCTGGTATGCCCCACTTTGAGAGACCTCTATAGGTATTAGCCCTTTGGTACTACTTTGGGGGGGTGGAGTTTGGATATTTCTTGCAAAGAAAATGGGCTCATTAGAGAGGTAATTCTCCTTCCTAGGTAACCAATCCACAGTAAATACACAGAGTAAGCGACTTCTCCCAGGAGACTCCTGTTGTCTAGTACCTAACCCTTTTCTCTCTCTAGTCTAGACCAATGGTTTTCATTTGTCTAAGAGTGGAAATGTTCATAAACTACCCTTTCTCTTGATTCAAAGCTTAATTCCAGAATGTAGGGCTCAGGAACTCTCTGCTGCAAGTGAGAGGTTGTTAGTAGCTTCTGGTGGGGGAGGTTGTGGATACTCACAGGCTTTTTCCTCTAGAGATCCAGGTCTGCACTTAGCTCTGTTGATCTCTGACCAAAAAAAGGCCAAGTCTGCAACTGATCCCCCTTTTGGGACCTAGAACAATGGGTAACTTTAACCCATGCATTGTGGTATCAAAATTACTTGGGTTGCACCAGGTAAGTCAATCTAAAACTAATATTTTTAAAGGTAAGAATGCCCCAGTGAGGCATTGCTGGAAGGCAGGAATATAGCAGGCTTAAACTCATTTGGGCTGTCCTATGCTTTGGTTTGACTGTAAAATGGGATCATCTATTCTCTTCTTCTTTCCTCTAAGGTTTGCTAGTGATCCAAAAGACCTCTTAAAACCTCTCAGAGGCTTTTTAAATAGAAGACAGAAGCTCAGATTAATTGGTGCCTCCCAGGGTTTTTGTGGTCAAGTTCTTTAGGAGTCCTCTAAGGAAAGTGCTGTAGGGAATTGCCAGATATTATCTGGGTTCCTCTAACCTCTGCTGGAAGCTTTGCTTATCTGTCTGTTTCTATTCTCATTCCAGAGATGATATAGTTGCCTTGCAGTCCACAGTGGATGACAGGTACAGTCTCTTTAATCTCATTTTTACCATCCCTGGTGCTAATTCTCACCTGCAAACCACTATCACTGAAGGACCATTTGGGATTCCTCTCCCTCATATTTATCTCATTAAAAAATATGGTAGGTAAAATTCCACACTGTAAAAATTCCTGTCTCTCTTCTCATCCGGGTTATGTATTGATCAAATTTATATCACCTCTTTTGGTTTCAAAGTGCTTTATAAATATTGCTGATGGTATGGGGAAAACAGTTCCTACTACTCTTTTTGATGGGGGAAGAAGGTGGTTTGGTTAATAGGTCTTTATCAGTCTGGAGGTACTGATTTCAATCAGAGGACCAGGGTTTGAATCCTGGCTCTGCCATTTAGTACCTATGAGACCTTTGGCAAGTAATTTAATCTCAGTTTCCTCATCTATAAGTAGAGTTCATGCCTCTTCTATATAGCTTTGGTAGCAAGCATGGCTGAGCATAGGCAAAGTCAGGTGGGAGTAATGAGGAAAGTCATGTAAGGGGATTTAAAGAGAAGAATGAGTTTGAATGAGATGGAAGCTATTGGAGAAATGGTGTTCAAGCTCTTGATGGACTGTGAATCCTCCTCTCCTGCTTGCTAAAATTTTGATGGTCAGGCAGTGTATACTATGGTGTGTGTGTGTGTGTGTGTGTGTGTGTGCAATATTAAGGGGAGGGAGATAATAGAAACTAAAACATTTTATAGAGGGATGAGAAAGGACTTCAAGGTTGGGGAATGTAAATATGACTTCAACTAATACTTGATGCCACCTTATTTGTTTAATATATGCTTTTTTTGGGAGTTCCCCAAGATGCTCAGTTCCAGCATAGCAAGAGGGCAAAGCTGATCTATCCTCATGTTTGTGAGTGAAAGCTTCCAACTAGGAGGGATGGAAAACTGAATGTCTTGGCTTTTGCTTTGCCTACTGTATGAGTGTTTGATGCAGAAACTGAAGGATCAAAGGCTAGAATTGTGTCTGTTGGGTGCATGAGTATTAACTTGGAATGACTTATTTCTACCATTTTGACAAAGGAATTTATATGGGTATGTACTTTGTAAGTAATTTTAAATGCAGATAGAGGTTGAATGAAAATGGCTAGTAGATTCAGAGCCTAGGAGCCATGTGATTTGACTGGTGGATGCAGACACAAAACTCAGCCTGGTATCATCTAGAAGAGTGATGTGACCAAAGACTGAGATTTACAGCCCATTTCTCTGAGTGGCAGAGGAGTTGGAAACTTGGTGGCTACCTCACAGTGCCCTCTGGAGGTAGGTGGTGCTCATTACATTTAAATGAGGGACTGCACAGGGCCCTTCAAATTTTAAATATGTGACCTTAGAGAGTACAAATAATATCATCTCATTTTATAGATGAGGAAACTGGGGCTTGGAGGAGTTAAATGACTTATGTAAGGTCACATAGCTAGTAAGGAGCAGAGCTGCTCTAGAACTTAGGTCTCCTTACTCTAATAACTGTGTTCTTTCCACAGCTATTATTCACCCTTCTGACCTGATCCACTTATTACCAGTGCTTTGTATTTTGTACCATGGCTAGCTGAGATAAAGATGGAAGTCTGTGGTCCAGGAAGCAAGCTTAATGACTTGCTTTATCTAGAGATCAGAAGTTTGTGGTTGATTCAAAGTGTATTAGGTGACCAAGTGGTGTTAAACACCCATACAGGATTCATGTTCCTTGTGTGAGCTACTATCACACTAAAAGAATAGTAGACCCAGAAGGAACCTTAGAAAACATCTAAGCCACTTACCTCATTTTATATAGGAGGAAGTTGAGGCCAAAAGAGTAAACATGACAATTAAAAAGGACTTTGTATGCATCATCTCATTTATGCATCACAATAATCCTGTGAAGCAGGTTGGGGGTGTGATTGTGATTTTGCCACAAGGAAGGGATGCAGAGAGGTATAGCAATGCTCTGGATTTCATCTTCCAACCCTCCTCCCCTCCTCCTGTCTCTCAAACACACACTCATGGGTCAGGCTCCCACAGCAAGGCTGGCTGTATCTTTCTCTGAGTGTTCTACATCCATAAGGTAGAAGGTGTTATTCACTAATGTTATCAGCTCAAGCCCCCATTCTAGTATGTTGCTTCTCTTGTTAGATGATAATGATTAGCCACACAATTCTAATTTAACCAATTCGATCAATTAACTTTTTTTTTAGTTTTTCTTTTTTATTTTTGGAGGGGGGAAGGTAGAGCAATTAGGGTTAAGTGACTCACCCAAGGTCACGTGGCTAGTTTTGTGTTAAGTGTCTGAGGCTCGATTTGAACTCAGTTCCTCCTGACTCCAGGGCTGGTGCTCTATTCACTGCTCCACCTAGCCACCCTGATCAATTAACTTTTCTAAAGGGATTATTACCTTTGAAGTTATAGTGAGAAGTACAAGAACCTTCCCCTACCCCTAATTGCCCTTACACCATTTTGTTTTCTCAAAGTTAAAGCAGTTTCTACATAACATTTGTACCACCAAATTTGGCATGGATGTTGAATGAATGAATGTAGCCTTCTGTTGGCTTCCTTTGATCTGTGCTGGGTCAAATAGGCCCTTTGGGACTTCTCTTTGAAAAAAAAATCTGCATGGACTCTGGTTGCTGGACTTCTGGTGGCTCACCATTCTAACCTTTCAAATCTCACAGGGTCATTGCTATTTCTAATATTCCTTTATCTAAAATACAAAAGAAAAACTACAAAGAGGGAAAGAAGAGATCTATATTCACAGAGCACATAACAAACCTTGGATGAGGAGGACCCAAGGTCTCTTCCTCTCCCAAGCTTTACAGCATTCAAGAGAGTATCTTTTGATTGGTGCAAATTCCAACTAGGTTGCCAGTCAAAATGGCTCCTTTTCGCTCTATGGTTAGTGGGCTAGAGCAGAGTGTCAGCACATGCTCCAAACCAAGGAGCAGGTTTTTCTGTTAGAAATCATCATGCCTTTCCAGAAGCCGACTCCCCAGCCTCTTCCCCATGGAATGTGCTACACCTCTAAGACCCCCCCAGTGTAGAGGTGAGAGGACTTTCCCAAGGGCACACAGCAGTAACAAAGTTGGGACTAGAATGGAAGTTTCATGATTCCCAAGATCATGGTTCTTTCTGTTCTATCACATCTGTCACAAATACATCGAACTAACTGTAGATAGTAGTGCCAGCTAGGAGTTTACTGGGGATACCACTCTAAGACAATTAGTGTCCCGGCTTGCACCTGAAGCAAAAAAGCAATTTCTTGGGACCAAATAGCAGTAGAATACACCCAGCCTTCAACTGGGGGCAGGTGCTAGTTGTGAATCAGTAGGGCTTAGGAGATAGTTTTTTCTTCTTTTTTTGTTTATTACTTTGGTTCTGGCTCATGCGTACAATATTGGCACTGACCTGATTTGCATCTTAATGCTGGGCTCACTAAAAACAACACAGTGAAGGGAATGAGTCTGGGACCAAGTGCCAGTCAGTGTAATGCAGTTAAATTTACCAGGGCCCTCTGGAAACAAAAAGGAGCAGGATTTTGGCAGGCCAGATCAGTTGTCCTTGTTTGTTTGCTTTTGCCTTGGGAATTCCCCAGTGGGACAATTTAAGATCACAGTTAGTTATGTTAAATCAGCTGCTTGTGGACATTGCCCTGGTCTTTTGAGTCTTTAGGTCTGTAGCTCTTGTGCCTGGGAACCCTGGACAAATGAGTATGATAGAGGTGAACACCTGGCAGGGCACTGGCTCAGCCTATGTAGTGTGGTTGGAGGGGCCCAGAAGGCATTCCCCCCACCAACTCTCTTCCCTCAATGTGCTCAGGTCTGCATTTTAGTCTTTTCAGTTAAAATGCACACACTCCTAGGAGTCACACTTTTAGTTGTTCTGAGTCAATGAGACTTTTGTGTAATTTAAATGACTGGCTTCCTTCCAAATAACTGGGAGTATAGAGAAGGCTTTAATGGGGAAGGAGGATGAAAAATTATAGAGCCCTGAAACTGCCCAGGGAGAAAGAGAAAATCTTAGGCAGCATTAGGGCATGGAAGGGTAGATGGTACCAAAGATCACCTTTCTTTGCTTTTTGCTTATGGTAAATTCTGTCCTCTAGGTAGAAATTGGGAGAAAAGTTCTAGAAAACCTGCATTTCTTTCTCTAGAAATATCTCATCTCTTTGTGAAAGCAGAAAGTGGTTTGGTTAACAGATTATTATCAATTTTGAGGTAGATATCCAGTGACTTTGCCCTTCATCCTGTCATGGTCAACATTAAAAAAATTAAATTTTTTTATTATTTAGATTTATTTAGATAAACATTTATTTATTTATATAAATTTTAGATAATATATAAATAAATCTAGATATTTATTTAGAGAAACACCTAGAGGGCATGTCTTATCAAGTTTATGTAATGACACGAAGGATAGACAATATGTTAGACTAGACAATCATAGTCATTCATTTATTCTATAAGAAGTTACTCATCTGAAGACCTTAGGGGTGTATGGAGGTATGTCATTGCTGCTGCCAATCAAAGGTAAGGGATTCAGAAGAAAAAAGCAATCTCAATCTCCTCCTATCCATTGGCTCCTTTCCTGCTTCTGTGCCCTTGCTTCTCCTGTCCTTAAAAAATAGCCTCCTCACTTGATGACTCTCCCTCATGCCTAGAATGCTCTCCCTCCTCACCTTTGCTGCTTGGTTTTCTCAGAGACAGCTCAAATGCCACTTTTTGCCAGAAGCCTTCCTTCTCTGCTCCCCCAGTTGCTGGAGACTTTTCCTCTAAGGTTAGCTTTGATTTATTGTGAATGTATCTTTTATTTACCTACTTATTTATATGTTATCTCCCCATTAGAATTTATTCTCCTTGAAGGTAGGGGCCCTTTTTGTTTTTGTATCCTTAGTGGTTTAGTGTAATGTAATGCCAAGGAAAGGCAACTCCCCAAGGTTCAGAATACCAGCATAGGTGCTCTCCATTTTATTCAGTGAAAAACCAAGAACAGAGAAGATCAAAACATGACATCATTCAAAATACAGCATTTACTAGGTGTGATTAAATAATCTCCAAGTACTACCCCACCCCAGGACCTTCCATTCATTCAATCAATTACAAAGTCCCTGTTCTAAATACTACTCCACCCCTAGGCTGTACCTTCATTTAGTCCATCACAAAGCCCCTCTTCTCAAATGGAGATTAGTTTCCAAACATAAGTAAAGTACATTCATTTGTTCAACCATAGAACACAAAAAGGTCAAAAATTCCCCACCCCTGGATCACAATTGAATCTACCCCAGAGTTACATCAAGTTTAAGCACAGCACTAAATACCCAAATGGAGGTCTTTTCTTCATCTTGACACAAGGCAAGTTCTCAGCAATCTTAGTTCCTGGGGAGACAAGGCTTAGCAAGGCCACAAGATACATTGCTAGTCTCTTCATTAATTCATCCTCTGTCTGCAGAACAGTCCTAGAACCCCTGAAAACATTAGCAAAACCCTCTCCCAGGATTTCTGTAAACATACAACAAGAAAATCCTTCTTCAGGGCTTCTGAACCAACAGAAAGGTTCCCAGACCCCTGCAACAACAGCACTGTCCTTCACCAGTGGACAGAATTCACTCTCTGTCTGCAGGACAGTCTCAGTAGCTCTGAACCAACAGAAAGGTTCCCAGACCCCTGCAACAACAGCACTGTCCTTCACCAGTGGACAGTATTCACTCTCTGTCTGCAGGACAGTCTCAGGAGCTCTTAGCCAACAGCCAGGTTCCAGAACTTCTTCAACAAAAGGACTGTCTTTCATCAGTGGACAAATCTGGCAAAACAACATCAAAACAGACAGACAAAGTACCAGCAAAACAGCCATGTCTCCTCAGTCCTTGGCAGCTCCGGGGGCAGGTCTCAAAAGTCCAGGGCAATTCAAAGTGGCCCTCAGCAATCGTCTCAGTCTCTCTCTGCCTCCACGAGGGTGCTGCTTCCAAAAAGTTCTTCTGCCTCTCTCTTGTGTCTCTCCAAATCTATGTCACCAGCTCCTCCCAGTTCAGGACTTTCTTTTCACATCAACAAGTCCATCCCACAGGTGGGATTAACAAGCTCTGGGTTTTAACACAATCAATTTGAAAACCAAGCCAATACAGGGGAATCTTTAATTGCCATTACTATCACACTTAGTGCCGTACACAAAATAACCGCTTAATACATGTTTGTTAATTGATTGCATGCCTGGTTAAGAAGATAGCAGCTGAGAACTGGATTTGTATTTCTGAACCATGCCTTAAAATATAGAAATAATAGGGTTTTAGCTAGGAATGACACACGTTGATATGAGGGCTAGGAATTTGTATATATATATATGTATATACACACATATATACATATATGTATATGCACACACGTGTGTGTGTGCATTTTACCTGAAGATTTGTGTGCAGGTCCCTTCACTTCTCCTCCAATGTAAATTGAGAGGTTTTATCTGGATGGCTTCTAAGGTGGCAGCTAGCTCCAGATCTATGACCTATGATCTCGATGACAATGAATCAATATCTCAAGCTCTATCCTATCTCCTAAGCTCCAAGTAATAAGTAATTCAGCTACAAGGAGACCAGCATAAAAAACTTAAGTCAGTTTCTTGTAGAGATTTTATTGGCTAAGGACGGCCAGCTGAAGGTTCATGTGTTTTAAGTACTTGTGGTTCACTGAAGCTTAAGTGAGGATTTCCTTTCAATGAGTAGATAAATTGCCTTCTTTCCCTTGTCATAAGTTTAAAAACCTCATAGACTGTATAATGTAACCATTTGGAGTCTGCTGTTTGACTTGGACTAATAACTCATTCAATGAAATAAACTGAAAAGACCCCTCCCCCTTCCCTCCCCCCCCAAATACAAGGTGTAATTTTTTAAACTCCATCCCTATTGGACATCTTTCTCTAGGTGAATAAGTAACACTGTAGATTCAATACATCTTTTCCAAATCACCTTCTAACTCCTTGTTATCAATTTCTGGTCATTTTCTTTTTCTTTCTTTTTTTAGAGCAATTGGGGTTAAGTAACTTGCTCAAGGTTACACGGCCAGTTATTCTTTGTGTGGGTGCCAAGTATCTGAGGCCGGAACTGATTATGGGTCTCCCGATGCCGGGGCTGGCGCTCTTACTCACTGCACCACCTGGCCACTCCTCCGGTCATTTTTTTAGTTGCTCAGGTATGAAACCAAAGTGTCATTTCCCTAAATCCTGTCACTTACTAATTTTTCAGTTTTTCTTCCATCTGTCTATTCTTATCCTTTTCTATTGCCATCACCCAGGTTCAGCCCTTTGATACCGTGCGCCTAGAACATTGTAATACCTATTAATGGACAATTTTCTCATTGCTTTCAGATTCATCTTTCCTCCAGTGTGTTGTATATTCTGCTGCCATATTAATTATCCTAAAACACAGTTCTGTTCATGTCCTTCCTTTAAAAAACTTTTCAGTAGAGAGCTATTTTGTATGTTCCCACCCTCTAAGATCTGACTATAGCCTACTGTAGTATCCCCTCTGGGACTATTCCCTTAACTAGGCACACTTGCTCATAGGTTAGGTCCCTAGAGGGTTGACTATCAACTTTCCCCCTCAGGGTCCTAGCAACAACACTCAGGATCTGGGTTTCTAAACACTATCAATGTGTTTACCAAGAAAGGGAGGTATGACTAATTGATATAAAATATTCCTACTATAATGGTGTACCTTCTTCCCTTGAACACATGAGGTCCCTGGAGGAGAGTGGGTATAAACTTTTAAGTACAAAGGTAATGAGGAATACACACAGAGAACATGTGAGGCAAAAGGGTGCTCAAGTCTGGAGACATCTCCATCACAAATGTTCATATGGAATATTTGTACCTGAACTGTGTTAGAATTTTTCCAGCTCATTTTGCACTGATCAACCACAGTTGAACACAACGTACCTTGACCCCAACATTGTGATGTCATTTTGGTTCTCTTTGAGTAAGAAGGATGAACAACAATGACTTCATCACGGTCCTAAGGGAAAGAGAGTGATGATGGGGCAGGTTTGCCCAGATCAGCAACTCTTATGTCATCAGCTCTCCTCCGGCTCTGCAGCCAATTAGAAGACCTTATCCTCACACAGTATAAAACCTTGAGTCATGGTTGTAGTTGCTTGTGCTGACATCAGATAGGGAATGTCTGTGCAGGAACCAGGGACTGGCCCACATAGTTCATCTATGCTTCATGGCCTGGGGTTCAGGGACCAGAAACATTTACATCCCACTTCAGCATAAGTAGAACAAAAAACAAATGCAAAGGCACCAATTCCAGCTAGTACTTCCTTGAATTTCTGCTCCACTGGGGGCAGTAATTAAATATCAGTTACTAAAGTCAGTCTTTGGTGGTGGAAAATTGCTGGCATTATTACAGTGAGCAAAGTTATTCTGAAGTGGCAGACTGTAAAGGGAAGTTGGGAGTTATATATCTTGTAAGTGAGCTGACACGGTCCCAGTGGGCCTTGGGCCTAGTGAGTTCTTGTCCTTGAAAAGTTTTTTTTTGTGTGTGTGTGTGTGGTTCTCTTTGTACCCTCAGCTAATGAGGGAT
>NW_027187378.1:19699910-19708934 GCF_028583685.1 Petaurus breviceps papuanus | reverse complement strand
TCTCTTTATTGTACCCTCAGCTAATGAGGGATGATTCATTTGTGTGTTTCCCCAGGAATAGTTGTAGAAGTGCCCTGTATCTTGTCAACTTGGCATGTGAAGAAAAGTAATTCAAGTACTAGGGAAAATCAGGAATTATGGGAATAAATCAGTGACGCTCTTGCTGTCTTGGCTGCAGCTGATCATGGTGTGCCTTCAACTTCTGAATTAGGCCTTTCCCTTCACCTTGCCCCAAATGAACACCTACTTTGGGGATTGTGATCTCTGACCAAGCCTGTCCTACTATCCATTACATGAACCTTAATCTTCAGCCAGTCTGTACTAACTGCCATTACCCAAATATGTAGTGTATGATCTTGTCTTTCGTTAAACATTTCACTCTATTTTTATGTTTATTATCCCATCTTTGCTTGGTAAAATTCTGCTTACCCGCTAAAGTCCAGCTCAAATTTCACTTCTCTCAAAATGCTTCTCCTGGTAACTTTGGCCATAGTTATCCTTACTCTTTCCTCCTATAGTCACTCATTTCTGCAGTGTCAATAGAAAGAGAGGTTAGTGTCTAAGGAGGAGTTGGGAGCAATCTATTTTATAACTGATGTGACATGATCCCAGTGGGCCTTAACTTGGGCCTCTTAAGTTCTTTTCCTTGAGTATAAGTTTTCTGTGGTTTTCTGTAGTGTATCTTCCACTGATGAGGGATGATTTATTTGTTTGTGTGTGTGTCTGTTTCCCCAAGAATGGTTCCAGAAGTGCCCCCTGTCTCAGCAGCCTTGGATGTGGAGGGAAGCAAAGCAATTATACACCCAGCCAAGTAGGAACCACAGGAATGAGTCAGTGTTGTCTGAATGTCTTAGACACAATAGACTGTTATGTGCCTGAAATTTCTGAATGAGGGCTTTTTCTTTACCTTCCTCTAAGTTAAGTCTACTTCAAAGACTTTGGCCTCTAACACTACCTTTTTAGCCTTAGGTCTCATGGCTATCATTAACCATTGCCGCACTGCATTGTAAATATTTGTACATCTACCTCCTCAATCCTACTAGATTGTAAATTATTTGAGAGCAGGGAGCATGTCTTATATGCATAATGGGTGGGGTAAAGCAATGTGTAAGAGGCTGGGGAGTCTACTTTTGGGAAGGCACATGGCATGTAACAGAAATGTTTTGCTCCCCAATCTAAAGCAAGCACCAATATTCCATTACTGGTTCCCATCAGCTAGCTATGCAATGAAGAAGAACCTTTCTGATTGGTTGAGTAACCATAACTGGGATGCATTCACAAAGTACAATCAATTAGGGGCTCGTTTTTGACTGTAGCTTTTTCTTACCTGCTTGCATTTTGTCAAGATAGACAATGCTTTAAAGGGAGATGACTCAGACCCTCCCCATCTGAGGCCTAAATGTGTCCTCTGAATAGAGATCTTTGTCTTTTGACTCTTTATATTTGTTCTTTCTTGTTTTAGGTAAAGGATATTGGAGATATCCATGACCTTGTGAGCTTTGATAGGTCAGGAGAAAATGCTTCCTAAGTGTAGGAATTGTAACCCGTTGGGATTTTCTGGGAGCCAGAAGGAGGAGAAAAGTACCACATCACCTTCCTGACCCAGTCCAGGAGTAATGGCGATGCAGACTCATTTACCCATTAGTCATGTCAATTTGGAAGTGAAGTTGGTGAGGTAGATGCTATGTAGAAGCTGCATTAAGTCTCAGCCCACTTAACCCAGGGACTGAGGTGATGTTGCTAAGAGTTATTTCAGTAGGTTTTGGGGAAAATGTTTTTAATTTCTGCTCTTGCTATATCTTGGCAGTAAATATCTCTTTGTAAAAGTTTATTGATCTTAATTCATTATATAGAACTGAGATACTAGTTAAAGGGGGGGCAAACAGAGGCAGGAACACATTAAAGTAAGACACTTAAGCATGTGGGGCACTCCTAGAATCCTGAGGGGGAGATTTAGGCAGCCCTTCTATGGGAGAGTAAGTCAAAAGTCTCACTATCAATGACTTTGAATTCCACATAATACCTTCTACTATGTTTAGCACATAGTGGGTTCTTAATAGATGTTTGTTGAATGAATGAACGAGTTTATCTAAGACAGCAAGAAGACTGGCAGTCACTCAAGAACTTGGTGGTACAAACACAGGGATCAGGCCTGGAGCTAGGAGCAATTTTTCAGAAATCAGCTTCAATTTACATATCACAGAAAAGGGTCTGACTGGGAAAAATAAGTCTTTGTCCTTCCTGGCAGGCACAGAGTGATTCTGGTTTTTTCTCTGTGTCAATAATTTTGAGTTATTTACAATTTAGTTATTCTGGCTGAGGAACAGTTATAAAATAGCCTGTCAAAACCTTTCTCCATCTTCTCTTACAGAGAGAAAAAAGAAAAGAAATTGGAGTGCTTTCAAGACAGGTCAGACACCGTCCAATGGAAAGCTGCTTTCTGTAATCAGAGGACTGCCTTTATCTGGCTCTGTCTTGAAAATGAACTTTTCCATTCTGCTTATATAAGCTTTGTGTAGATTTCTGCTTTTGTTTCTTGGTTACTTAGATACTGTACACTTCATTTAGCGTGGCTGTCACATGTGTGGACACACACACACACACACACACTGTACTAGTATAAAGGTCTATTCCAAGTGCTCCAATTTTCATGAGCATCAAGAAATTAAATTCGTGTCCTGCTCATGTCTAGTATATTATTTCTTTACATGAAATCACATGTCTGCTTCTCAGCACCAGTGTGAATGAAGGCAAGTCATTTAGTTTCTCTGGGCTTCATGCTACTTATTTGTAAAATGGACTAAATGCTCTCCAGAGTCATCTCCAATTCTAAAGCTATAATGCTATGAGTGGAACTGTCATTGACCTTGAGCATACACTAGATTAACACATGGTTAAAGTGGGGCAATATTGCAAGTGGACATTAGGGGGTGTCCAAGAACCAGGAACAATCGGTCAGTAGAGGAGACAGCCAAATGCACCTATCCAAGGCAAGGGTGCATCTAATCCTCAGACCATCTGATCCAACCAGCTCATTGTAAAGATAAGGAGCTGAAGTTCAAATGCTTAATGTCTTGCTCAGGGCCCCTCAGTTAGTATGCATCAGAGGCAGATAGTGATGAATTGCTTGTCCTTCATTCTCCATGAGGACCGTGACATCAGGGAGGTGATGCCATGACATGAAAGTTAATGGAATATAAGTGAGGAAGGGCTGTACAGAGTCACCAACCTTACTGTCTCCTCCAGAGTCATCTGGGTCCAGTGGCAATATATAGATCAGGAGACTGGAGATGGCCCTGGATGCAATGGGAGGGTTGGTGTTGAGTATGATGGTAACAGTTCACATACATAGTGCTTTGTTTCCTTATGATAAGCCTGTAATGCTCAATGGAAGGTCATAGAGCTAGCATGTCCTGTAGGATACAAACCCAGGTTTCCCATCTCTTAGTCTGGCGCTGCTTTGCCAGTGGGGCATACTAGTTTCTTCTTTGTGTCAGTAATTTAAGTTGGTCTTTTTGTTGTTGTTGTTCAGTTGTTTTTAGTTGTGTTTAACTCTTTGTAACCCTGTTTGGCGTTTTCTTCACAAAGACACTGGAGCAGTTTGCCATTTCCTTCTCCAGCTTATTTTACATATGAGGAAACTGAGGCAAACAGGGTTAAGAGACTTGCCCAGGGTCACACAGTTAATAAGTATCTGAAGCCAGATTTGAAATCAAGAAGATGAGCCTTCCTGACTCCAGGCCCAGCACTCTAATCACTGTGCCACCTAGTTGACCTCTGAGTTATTTGCAGTTTACAATACCAGGGGAAGCACAGGGATGTGATGGAGAGATTAAGGCCAAGTCAATAGAGTAAAGAAAAGACTGAGAGCAGCCCTGAGAAGGAGGGAAAGAACCCAAAGAGAAAACAGGGTTGGTGGTCTGAGGAAGAGTCATAAGTACCAATCAGGAAATCTAAGACAAAGAAGGCTGTGTGGGGGTCGCTGGTCAGTCAATTAACAATTATTACACACTTACTATGTGCCAGGCACTGTGATAATCACTGGAGCTAAAAGAAAGGCAGGAACAGTCCTTTTCCTCAAGGAAATCACATTATTATTGGAGACACAATATACAAACTACTTTGTACATATAAGATGTGTATGTATACATATACATATATACACATATAGTGAAAATGGGAGGTAATCTCAGAGGGAAAGTACTAAAAGGTGGAAACTGGGAAAGGCCTCCTGTAAAAGTTAGAATTTGAGCTTAATCTTGAAGAAAGCTAGTGAAACCAAGAGGTGGAACTGAGGAGGGAGAGCATTCCAGGCACTGGGGCCAGCCAGTGAAAAGGCACAGGGTAGACAGATTCTGAGCAATAGCAGGAATGCCTTGGTTGCTGCATCATAGAGTATGAGAAGGAGTAAAGTATAAGAAGATTGGAAAGGTGGAGAGGGGATAGGGGGCTAAAGACTTTACATTCCAAATAGGAGTTTTTATATTTGGTTCTGGAGGTGATAGGAAACCATTATAATTTGTTGAGTACTTGGAACTCAAAATATTAAAAATGAATGTTAAAATTTGGTTTTTTTACATGTAATTGGGGAAAATAAAATACTAAACAGAATTTGTTGAGTAGAGGAGTGCCATGGTCAGATACATGCTTTAGGATGATTATATTGGTAGCAGAGTAGCAGATGGATTGGAGTGATAAGAAACTTGAGGCAGGGAGACCAATTAAAAGGTTATTTTAATAATCCAGATGTGAGCTGATGAGGGCCTGTAACAGGGTGGTGACTATATGAGTGGAGAGAAAGGGATATGTCTTTCTGTCACTGTTTCTCTCTCCATATATTCATACACACATATTTGGATATACATAGATACATACATGCATATACAGATCTATGTTTATTTCCATATATGCCACATACAGATCTAGGTTTACTTCTATATATGTCACCCACACACGTGTGTATATACATGTCACACACATACATGTCATTCACACACATGTATATATACATACCACACATACATACAATACACATACATACCAATACAAGACCTATTGAGAAGATAGAAATTGCAGCTAGGCCCTAGCTGCTGGGGGACGCTAGGTGGCACAGTGGATAGAGCACTGGTTATTGGAATCAGGAAGATTTATCTTCATGAGTTCAATTCTAGCCTCAGATTCTTACTAGCTATGTGACCCTAGGCAAGTCACTTAACCATGTTTGCCTCAGTTCCTCATTTATAAAATGAGTTCGAGGAGGAAATGGCAAACGACTCCAGTATCTTTGCCAAGAAAGCCCCAAATGGGGTCATGAAGAGTGGGACATGACTGAAAAATGACTGCACGCAAAGAAATTATAAAACTTGGCAATGGATTGGATATATATGGTGAATGCAATTGAGTAATTGAGGGTGACATGAATATTGCAAACCTGAGTTACTGAGAGGACGATGCTTCCCTTGACAGTGATAGAGAAGAGGGTAACATTTTTTGGGGAAAGCTCGTCTTGTCTTGGACATGTTTGAATTGCAGATGTCTATGAAAGATGTAGTTCAAGATTCCCAAGGGACGGTTTAAAAAAAAATAATTAATTTATCTTTAGTTTTCAACATTTACTTCCATAATATTTTGAGTTCTAAATTTTCTCCCCCTCCCCAAGATGGCATGCAATCTGATATAGCCTCTACATATACATTCATATTAAACATATTTTCACATTAGTCATGTTGTAAAGAAGAATTAGAACAAATGGAACCATGAGAAAGAAGAAACTAAACAACAAAAAAAGAGAGCAAATAATATGCTTCCATCTGCAGTCGGACTTCAAAGTTCTTTCTCTGGATGTGGATAGCATTTTCCATCATGAGTCATTTGGAGTTGTCTTAGATCTTTGCATTGTTGAGAAGAGTTAAGTCTATCACAGTTAGTCATTACATAATGCGGCTCTTACTGTGTACAATGTTCTCCTTGCTCTGCTTACTTCACTTAGCATCAGTTCATATAAGCCTTTTCAGGTTTTTCTGAGGTCTGCCTGTTCATCATTTCTTATAGCACAATAGTATTCCATTACATTCATATACTATAACTTGCTCAGTCATTCCCCAATTGATGGGCATCCCCTCAATTTTCAGTTCTTGGCCAGCATAAGAAGGGCTGCTATAAACATGTGATTCTTTTCCCATTTTTATGATCTCTTTGGGATACAGACCTAGAAGTGGTATTGCTGGGTCAGAGGGTATGCCCAGTTTTATAACCCTTTGGGCATGATGCTAAATTGCTCTCCAGAATGGTTGGATCAGTTCACAACTCCACCAAGAATTCATTAGTGTTCCAATTTTCCCACATCTTCTCCAACATTTATCATTTTCCTGCTTTGTTCTGTTAGTCAGTCTGATAGGTGTGATATGGTACCTTGAGGTTGTTTTGATTTGTATTTCTCTAATCAATAGTGATATAGAGTATTTTTTCATATGATTGTAGATAATTTCAATTTCTTCATCTGAAAATTGCCTGTTCATATCCTTTGATTTTTTTTATCAATTGAGGAATGACTTGTATTTTTATAAATTTGACTCAATTCTCTATATATTTTAGAAATGAGGCCTTTATCAGAGATACTGGCTATAAAAATTGTTTCTCAGCTTTCTGCTTCCCTTCTAATTTTGGTTGCATTGGCTTTGTTTGTCCCAAAACTTTTCAATTTAATGTAATCAAATCATCCATTTTGCATTTCATAATGTTCTCTATCTCTTGTTTGGTCACAAATTCTTCTATTTTCCCTAAATCTGACAGCTAAACGATTCCTTGTTCTCCTACTTTGCTTATAGCATTAGCCTTTATATCTAAATCTTAATCTTATCTTGGTATATGGTGTAAGATGTTGGTCTATGCCTAGTTTTTGCCATACTGTTTTCTAGTTTTCCCAGCAGTTTTTGTTAAATAGTGACTTCTTATTCCAGAAATTGGAGTCTTTGGGTTTATCAAACATTAGCTTATTATAGTCATTTACTATTGTGCCTTGTGTACCTAACCTATTCCACTGATCTACCACTCTGTTTCTTAGCCAGGACCAAGTCTTTTTGATGATTGCTGCTTTGTAATACAATTTAAGATCTGGTATGGGTAGGCCACCTTCCCTTGCATTTTTTTTCATTAATTCCCTTGATATTCTGGACCTTTTGTTCTTCCAGATAAATTTTGTTATTATTTTTTGCTAGCTCTATATAAAATTTTTTTGGTAACTTGATTTGTATGACACTAAATAAGTAAACTAATTTAGGTAGAATCATCACTTTTATTATATTAGCTTGAGCAACTAATATTTTTCCAATTATTTAGATCTGACTTGGTGTGAAAAGTGTTTTGTAATTGTGTTCATGTAATTCCTAGTTTGTTTTGACAGGTACACTCCCAAATATTTAATAATGAATATATTAACTTTAAATGGAATTTCTCTTTCTGTCTCTTGCTGTTGGGCTTTGTTAGTAATATATAGAAATGCTGATGATTTATGTGGATTTATTTTATATCCTGCAACTTTGCTAAATTTGTTTTTCATTTCAAGTAGATTTTTACTTGATTTTCTAGGATTCTCTAAGTATACTATCATTATCATCTGCAAAGAGTGATAGCTTTGTTTCTTCTTTGCCTATTCTAATTCATTCAATTTCTTTTTATTCTCTTATTTCCAATGCTAGCATTTCTAGTATAATATTGAATAATAGTGGTGATAACGGACATTCTTGTTTCATCCCTGTTCTTATTGGAAATGCTTCAGCTTATCCCCATTACATATAATGATTGCTGATAGTCTAGGTAGATGCTACTTCTCATTTTGAGGAAGACTCCATTTATTCTTATGATTTCTAGTGGTTTTTTTTTGCTTTTTGGAGGCCAATTGGGGTTAAGTGACTTGCCCAAGGTCATACGGCTAGTTTTTGTGTTAAGTGTCTGAGGCCGCATTTGAACTCAGGTCCTCCTGACTTCAGGGCCAGTGCTCTATTCACTGCTCCACCTAGCTGCCCCTCTCTAGTGTTTTTAATAGGAATAGGTGCTGTATTCTGTCAAAAGCTTTTTTAGCATCTGTTGAGATCATCATATGATTTCTGTTAGTTTTGCTGTCAATTATGCCAAATAGTTTTTCATGCCCAAGAGATAGTTGATGGTGGGAGTAATCTGTAAAGACATGACAATTGAATTTCTGGGAGCTGATGAGATTTCTAAGACAGATAGTATAGGGAAAGAGGAGGGCCCATGACCAAGATTTGGGGGACAGTCAAGTTAGTGGGTGTGACCTGGATGAAGATCAAGCAAAGGAGACTAAAGGGAAAGTATTTAGACTCAGAGGACATCTATTCATTTCTGCTTAGGTTATTTGCTACCTGTTTGATCTTGAGATCACAGCCCTTCCTGGGAAATTAAAAATCAATATGGCAGCTCAAAGGCATAGCTGATAGAATGCTGAACTTGGAGGCAGGAAGACCTAAATTCAAATCCTTTACTTACTGTTCAAATCTTGCTAACTGTGACCCTAAGTGAGTCACTTAATTTCTCTGGGCTTATTTCCTCATCTATGAAATGAAGGCATTGGACTCTAAGTTCCCTTCCAGTTCTGAATCTAAGGTCCTATGATTGAATGTGGTGGTCAAAGTACAAGAGCTGAGATTGTAAAAACCAGGATGTTAAGTGAGATCATAGGAGTAAGTGAGGTGGACAAGGCAACTTGCTTTGCCATGTTCAACATTACCTGCACCTCTTTTTGAAGGAGAAGGATATCCCTTCTGCCCCAGTATGACTTAAATTTAAGGGACACCTCCCTAGGGCAAGTGGTTGGGGAGCTGATAAGGATAGACACTGACTGGTCCAATACTCATTAGGATCCCCAGCACTCTTATTGGGTGGGCTTTAAAGAGGCTGGAATCTAGGTCTTTTGGGAGAGGAAGTCTTAGGAGAAAAAATTAGGGAGAAAGAATAGAGAATGAAGAAAAGTTTGCTCTCTCTCTCTCTCTCTCTCTCTCTCTCTCT
>NW_027187378.1:19630545-19699810 GCF_028583685.1 Petaurus breviceps papuanus | reverse complement strand
GTCTCTCTCTGTCTCTCTCTCTGTCTCTCCCTCTCTCTCTCTCTCTCTCTCTCTCTCTCTCTCTCTCTCTCTTTGTCTGGAAAACTCCTCATGGACATTCCTCTAGCGCTATTGCTTTCTGGTTTTACAGATATTTTGCCCTAGGCAGACAGCTAGGGAAAGTGGGTCAAGTGCACATCCCTTCCAACCCTGAGACTATTTCTATGAGAAAGAATACTGCCATTGGTAAATGAGAGTTTGACACCTCCCATGGAAGTCCATGCTTGATAGCCAGATAAGGTCACTTTGACAGTTAATCAAGCCCTTCACTTTGTACTTTATGTTCAGGCAATTAATACCAGGCTGAAGCACCAACTACCCTCCTCTTCCTCATGGGCCTGTACAGTCCATTAACTTGCTTCTAAAGGACAAATGGGTCACATATTTAAATCGTGTTATAATTTCTTCCTCATAATCACCCAGCCTCATAGTAGGAGAGGAATTTGATTTACTGCTGGTGGCTATTTCCAGTCCAGGGCTAATGACTGTCTGTCCTGGGAGGCTGAAAGATCTAAAGATAGGAAGAGAGTAGCTGAAACCCCAAAGACCCCAGTACTTTAAGACTGCAGGTTACAGGCAAGTTGCATTTCTTTGTAGGTAGAAGGATTTCCAGACCAATGAAGTAACAGGACTGTATCATCAGCTACCTATGAAATATTTCCAACAGGATAACGTTTAGGCATCTCAAACTTAACATGTCTGAAAGAGAATTCATATTTCACCATCTTCCCACACACCACCTATTCCCATTGCTTAATGTCTCTATTTTTGTTGAGACTACCAGCATCCAGCCCTCTAGTTATTCAGGTTCACCATCTAGGATTCATTCTTTTCTCTTCCTTTTCACTCATCCCTTACAGCAAATCAGTGGCGAGCCTTGTCAATTCTAACTCCAAAGCATCACTTGTATGTTTCCCTTTCTGTGCACTCATGTGATCCCCATCCAAATTCAGGTCCTCCTCACCTCTTCTAAGGATTAGTGCAAAAGGGTTCTGATTGGTGTCCTCCCCAGTCTCTCCTGACTCCAATCTGTCCTGAAAACAACTATCAAATTTATATTCCTAAAGCACAGGTCGGATCATGTCCCTCCTCTGCTCAAGAAATTCTTGTTAACTCCCATTTGACTCAAGTTAAAAAAATCCACAAACTCCTCTGTTTGGTATTTAAAGTATTTCACAATCTGACTTCTACTTCCCTTTCACAACCTTATTCTCCTTCTTGTTCTCCACGTTTCAGTCAAACTGGCCTACTTACTGCTTCTTGAACATTTTTATATCTGTACAGGCTGTGCCTCAGGCCTGGAATGCAGTCATTTCTCTGATAGGCTTCATAAATTACCCAGCTTCCTGCTAGTTTTAGTCCTCGCACATGAGACCTGCCCTGAGCTCTCCAGGTCCTAGTGCTTTCACCTCCACCTTGTATGTTTCATATTTACATTTGTATATTCTTCCCCACAGGGTGCAAAATCTGGAGGATGAGGACTGTTTTGCTCGGTCTAGGGCTCCAAATAAGTGCTTAAGAAAGTGTAACTTTTTTGTGGAATGTTTAAGTGAATGAATGAAATGGGGAAATTGTGGAATGAATGAATAATGAAAGATCCTGAAAAATTCAGGCTGTTAGTGACTCAACTGATGCAGTGTTGGACCTAGAGTTGGGAAGATTTGAGTGAAAATCTGGCCTCAGACACTTAACTAGTTGTGTGACCCTGGGCAAGTTGTTTTACTTTCTTTGGTCTTAGTGTCCTCATCGGTAAAATGGAAATAATAATGATATTTACCTTCCAGGGTTGTTGTGAGGATCAAACGAGATCCAGTGTCCTTTAGAGCTATGATATTCTGTGACTCTAACATCATTTGATATAACCTTTCCTGGACATTCCTGAGTGTCTGTCAATTTCCATGACTTGGCGCATTCATTCACCTGTCTTCCTTCCATTATAGAGATTTCTCTTTCCTTAAAAGCTTTGTCAGTGAATTCTAGAAACTTTAGTTTCCAGAACTTAAAAAGAAAAATAACCTTACAAAAAAGAAAGATCACTTTAAACCCAGGGATTAGGAGAAAATCCATTATTGTTAACAAAAGTTACCAGATGGATTTTTTTTTCCATCAGTGAGCAATGCTGTTAATGTGAATCATTGGGAGCAAAAAAGCCTGATATATGATCAATCCTGAGGCAGCAAAAACCTTGAGATTGGAGGAATCCAAAACCATCTCTCAAGGCTTTGGGTCCCTCTCCCATAAACACCTTTGAACAAGTATTCCTGAGAGAACATATAGCACCCTCCCCTTGAATCTAGTGGAATCTTTCCTTACCAAAGCATATATTCATACTGATATCTCATAATTCAGTTGCGGCAAGGCTTTTGCTAACCTACCTGCAGCAATCCCATAGACAAAGGTATGGGTATGAGTCATAAGCTGAGAGCCATGCCTTGAAGGTATTCTCTGAGGCAAACACATTGCAACACCTTAGTCTACTTACTTCTGATTTCTTCCCTTATTAATTGCCTTACTGGGTTCAAAGGCTAACTAGTAGAAACAACTGGGAATTATCAGATAGTACTAAAATGCAAAATATCTCTCAATAATTAATTAGCTTTAAGTCTTCATACCAGAAAAACGATGAAAACCTCTTTTTCCATAATATTTCTTTCCCCTCAATCTCAAACTCCAGGCTTATAGACTTAGACAAACATCATTGCTACTGACCATATAATTTAACAGTAACAAATAATACAAAGGCATACATATATATTTCAACCATTTATTGGCCACAGTCAGTGTTCTTTTCAAAAGCAGGTAGAAGAAGTTGTCAGCTATAAGTCTTTCATCAATGAACGTAAATGCTGACTCCTCCAAAACATTGGGACCATAGCCCAAGAATTCTCTTAGGGTGGCAGATAAAGTCATTGCTTCTCTCAGGAATTCTCCTTTAAATATCTACTCTACAGAATAAGAGTTGTAACACATGACTCTTGATTGACTGAGGGACACCTTAAGTCCCTTACACCATGTCCCAGTACCAGGTTTGTCCTTTAGGGAACCACTCATACCTCTTCAGAGTGGGATTTTCATAGTCCTCAAAATGTTTCTTCAGACTCTCTCTAAGGCGACAGCCTACTTTCTGTGTTCCTTCAGACTTGTTCTCTCTTGGCACCTAATTGTCCAAGTCTCAGCAAATAAGGACTTTTAACCCTCTCCTCCCTCAAAGATGACAGGTAACTGTCAGTACCCAAGAATCTATTCTCTCTCTATTAAAGACATAGTAATAGTATTCAAAGACTCTGGGCTATTTAAACTGGAGTTACACAGAAATCATCAACACTGAAATTTACCATTACAGAAATTGACATAAAGTCTCTGAGGACAGGTTTTTATGGAATTTCTAGTTTTTCTGACTGTTTAATTTGGGGATCAAAAATACTCTTCAGTACTCCCACATATTATAGCACTAATCTTAAGACATATGTTCCCTGTTAATTTCTTCACGAGTATGTTGGGAATCCTTACTTCTCTGTGTTTGTGTTTTCTCCTTCCTTCGGTGCAGATAAACATTTTTATATTTTCTGGAGGCTGGCAGGTTCTACAAAATGCCTGGAGACAGAGCATGGACAATAAGCCTATTGCTGGCAGTTCCTATTTTGCTAGTGTTCTACATACAGTTAGTTCACAAAGTCAGTTCTTTACAAACATGCTGTCAGGTATGTCGTGCCAGTTCATATGCTTGAATTATTCCTCTTCCTGCCCATTGCTATTACTTTGGGGCTCAAGAGGCTCTGGGGGAAGAGGCAGATTGGTTGATGATTTGAAGAGCAGATTAAGTCCTTAGTAAAGATGCTTTCCTAAAACTCATAAAAGAAAAGGCTTGGGGTCTGTCATGAGATACCAGGGGTCTAGGGTGATTGTAGTGGTATAGGCAAGGAATGGAGGGTTTATGACAAAATATACAATTGTATTTCAGTCACTGTGTAATGGAGGCAACTTAGTCACAATTGCTGGGAAGGATAGGATTCCTTTATATATCAGTCACTGGAAAGTGACTGAGAGATACAACCATATCTTAGTCAAGGGATGAAGAGGATAGCACCACTGGTCCTTGGGAGTGATGATTTTAGGATCATGACAGGAGGAAGGAGGAGATACATGATCCTGCGAGAGGACTCCCTCTGTGTCCAGAATCTAGATTGATATGATAACTTTGGGGAGAGAAATTAGCAAAATATTGTTTTAAAATAGGTTTTTTGAAATAATTAGAAATAATAGACTCTTGTTACTTTTCCTGCTTCAGTGTGGGGAAATTCCTGGGTTCCATCCAATATATTTCAAGGACAACTTAATAAAAACAGACAAGGGCTAGTTTTTTTTTTTTAATTAAGGGAAGAGTAGAGTCTATGTTGTAATTGATTTCTGCCTCTGATTTAAAAGGCAGTCAATGGGGCGGCACGGGTCATAGAGTAAAGATGGCAGGGTAGAAGCAGGACCTCCCTGCTGCTCTGGTTTCCACCTTCCCCAATCCATGTAAAAAGGGAACTCTAAACAAACTTTGAAACTGCAGAACCCACAAAATGACACAGAGAAGCTAACCTCCCACTAAGGACAGCATGGCAGGCTGGCAGGAATCTGCCAGCACAGTGCTCTGGGAGCCAAGCCCAGCCCCACCCCGAGGCTTTAGCCCCAGGGTGGGCCTGACCAGTTGCCCACTGGAGGGACTCCAGATCAGCAGCAGCTGTGGCCGTTTCCAGATTTATCAACACATAGATGGGAAGGACAAAGTGAGAGGTCAGTACAGTCTGGACTTTGGGACCCAGTAAGTGGGAGTGTGTGGCTTTTGCCTCTGGTGAGACAAGCTGCTGAGATGCTGGCACAGCCAGCCAGTTCCATGTGGCAGCTTCAGCTCCTGGCCTGCAGAGTGTAGGGGAACAAGCACCAGTCTGAGGGGTAATCGCTTTTGCTTTAATCTTCTTGGATCTGGATTGCAGTCTAGGGTGGAGGTCCTGGGGTGTGTGTCCAGCTTGCCAGAGCATGTGGAGACCTCAGAGAGGGCACCCAACTAATACCTTCAGCAGCTGAGAAAACCCTAGCATTTGGGACAAAAGCTCCCCTGTCTGGTGGCAGAGTTCTACTGTGGCAAAAAGCCCAGGGGTCAAGTGCCTGAGGGGCGACATGACCAGGCAAAGGAAACAAAGCAGACAGAAGATTCCAACATTAGACTCCTATTTTGGGGACAAAAAGGAGCAAAGCATGGAACAGGAGGAAGACAGTGAAGTCAGAACTCCTGCATCAAAAGCTTCAAAGGAAAATACGAGCTGGTTACAGGCCATAGAGGACCTTAAGAAGCAGAGAAGAGAAGTAGAGGAAAAATTGGGAAGAGAAATGAGAACAATGCAAGAAAATTATGAAATGAGAGTCAACAGCCTGACTGAAGAAAATCATACCTTAAAAAATAGACTAATTCAAATGGCAAAAGAGGCTCAGAAAGGCAATGAGGAGAAGAATGCCTTAAAAAGTCGAATTTGCCAGATGGAAAAAGAATCTCTAAAGCTCAATGAGGAGAATCATTGCTTCAGAATTAGATTGGAGCAAATGGAAGCTAATGACTTTATGAGAAATCAAGATGCTGTTAAACAGATCCAAACAAATGAAATAATAGAAGGCAATGTGAAATATCTCATGGGAAAAACCACTGACCTGGAAAATAGATCCAGGAGAGAGAATTTAAAAATTATTGGACTACCTGAAAGCTATGATCAAAGTAAGAACCTAGAAATCATCCTCCAGGAAGTTCTCAAAGAAAACTGCCCTGATGTTTTAGTATCAGAGGGCAAAATAGAGGTTGAAAGAATCCACCGATCACCTCCTGAAAAAGATCCCAAAGGAAAACCCCTAGGAATATTATAGCCAGGTTCCAGAATTCCCAGATTAAGGAGAGAGTGTTACAAGCATCCAGGAAGAAACAATTTGAATATTGTGGAAACACAATCAGGATAACCCAGGATCTGGCAGCTTCTACACTGAAGGATCGAAGGGCTTGGAATATGATATTCTAGAGGTCAGAGGAGCTGGGATTAAAACCAAGAGTCACCTACCCAGCAAAACTGAGTATCATGTTTCAGGGGAAAATATGGTCATTCAGTGGAATAGAGGACTTTCAAGCATTCTTGCTGAAAAAACCAGAGTTGAATAGAAAATTTGACATTCAGATACAAGAAGCAAGAGATGCATGAGAATATAAACAGGGAAAAGAAATCATAAGGAACTTATCAAAGTTGAACTATTAACATTCCTACATGGAAAAAACAATAATTGTAACTGATGAAATTTTTCTCAGTAGTTGAAGGGAATAGAAATATATATATATGTGTGTGTGTATGTATGTATGTCTATATATGAGCATATAAATACATATGTGAATGTGTGTATACATATTTACAGGTATACATAGATAGAGGGCACAGGACCAATTTAACAGGAAGAGATGATACTTAAAAAGGTGAAATTAAGAGGTGAGAGAGGAATATAATGAGAGGAGGTGGGGAGAGACAGAATGGGGTAAAGTATCTCATGTAGAAGAGGCAAGAGAAAATGGTTACAATGGAGGGGAAGAATAGGAAGGCAAAAGGGAATGGGTCAACCTTATTCCCATTGAATTTGGCTTGAGGAGGGAATGAAATACATACTAAATAGGGTATCTTACCCTCCAGGAGAGTAGGGGGGGAAGGGGATGAGAGGGGGGATCATGGAAGGGAGGGTAGACTGGGGGGAGGGAAGTTGGAAGCACCCACTTTTGAAAAGGGATGGGGTCAAAGTAGAGAATAGAACAATAGGGATAGGAGGGAGGGAAATATAGTCAGTCTTTTACAATATATCTACTATGTTATTGTTTTGCATTAGCCACACATGTACAACCTATACTGAACTGCTTATCTTCCCAGTAAGGGTGGGTGACAAGGGAGGAAGGGAATGAATCTGGAATTCAAAGTTTCAAAATCAAATATTAAAAAAAATATATATATATATATACTATTATTAATACTATTTTACATGTAATTGGGAAATAAGATATACAGGCACTGGGGCATAGAGATCCACTGGAAAAGTCGAAAGGGGTATGGGAGAAAATATGGGAGAGAGAAGATTGGAGGAGGGGATATCATGTGGGACTGCTATTTTGGGGCATTGGGTAGGGGAAAAATGGGGAGAAAATTTGTAACTCAAAATCTGGTGGAAATGAATGATGCGAATCAGAAGTTAATAAAGCATTTGAAAAATGAAAAAAAAAAGCAGTCAGTTAGTAAAGTTGAGTATAAGCATGGGGCATAGAATTTTCGAGTAAAAGTATAGAGGTACAGGTTGGAGTAGGGGGCAGATCTAGAGTAGAGGCCTCTCCTTGTAAGACAGGTTAGGCCTTTTATCCTTCAACCTATCACAATCCTCATTTTGCAGCTGAAGAAACTGTACCTGAGAGAAATGGAGGTTACTTATGCCAAGAGAAGTGAGATCTAACTTCATTTGCTTTCCAGTTCAATTCTTTTTGCTCCCCACATTTTCTGCCAGAGACTTACATTTTCTCTTGCCATAGAATATTGGGGAGGTTCTTGGTAGAAGTTAGATGATTTTTCTCCATCTAGAACATTTGTGTTCACTTAGGCTGTCAACCTATTGGTCCCTTACCTCCACTGAGCTATTTTTCCAAACAGGGTTGGCCTTACTCAGAGGCAAAATAGATAGTTGCCTACAAGGTGTGATTTTAAACTCCTATAACCAAAACTTTTTTCTCCTCCCTGACCACTGATTCCTGATATACTTATATCAAGTAATAGAGACTTTGATTACATAGAAATAAAGCTATACACACACATATGTACATACATACAGAGAGAGAGAGAGGATGATTGAAATTCACACTAACATATAAAGGATTGACATCAGATCCTTCAAGAAAGCAGATTTTGATACTGTTTGGTTGAAAGTAGGGGTGAAATTTTGACAAGCCCTGACCCAAGTTCCAAACAATACTATAGATACAATACTAAGTACTTGTCATTCATATCTTAGAATTTATTTCTGTCATTAGAATTATGTGAATTATCAAATTTTTATTAAATATACAATTAGAAAAATAAAAGACAGCAATAAGGATGATAATAATACCTAGTATTTACATAGCACCTTTAAATTTGCAAAGCAGTTTGCAAAGATTATATAATTTTATCCTTATAAAACCCTGGGAGGTACAAGCTAATTTTACATCCTTTTTATATACAAGGAATCGAAGCAGACAGAGTTTAAGAGACTTGGTCGGGGTTACACAGTTAAGTATCTGAGTTAGGATTTGAATTCAGGTGTTCCTAACTGCAGGTCTCCTATTCGATCTACTGCACCAAAAGAAGTGGAGAGACAAGTGAAAAATCAAATACCAGTTACAGTGAATAGGAGGCTGTGAGAGTTTGGCTATGGTTGAAATAACCAGTATTCTGACGGACATTCTTTGAATCACAGAGCTGGAAGGGACCTTTACTGCATGGATAAAATGCTGGGGCTCAGTTTCCTCACCTGTGAAATGGGGATAATAATAGCACCTACACTGCAGAGTTGTGAGGATTCTATAAGATACTCTTAGTAAAGTGCTTAGCATTGTGCTTGGCATATAGTAGGTACTTAATAAATGTTTCCTTCCCCCCTAGTTCAACTCTCTTATTTTACAGATGGGAAAACTGAGGCCCAGAGAGGGGAATTAATGTGACCAAGGTCACAAAGGTGGTAAGTGGCAGGAACAGAGCTGGATAATTTCTGGGTACATCCTACTCCTCTTTCCTAGGCCTCACGAAGGCTTCATCTAGAGATGCCATCTAGGAAAGCAGTGGCAGGAAAGTGGACTCCTTATCTAATTCACTGAATTGTCAGGTAGAGAACCTAATTAAGAGAATGTCGACCTCAGAGCAGGTGGAATGGTTTTCATGTGACCAAAGGGAAGCCCTCAGGGCTTGTCAAGCTCATTGCAGACATCACTTACATGTATCCGCATTCACCTAAAACCACACTGCTTTTATTTCTCTTCAAGTAATATAACTTACTTCAGAGGAATACTCAGTTCCTTTACTTCTCTCTCAACACAAAGATTATTTCCTTTTCTCTCATTTACAAAGGGGCAAATAGGCTGGCAGAGTTGTACTTGTAAGTGCTTTGAGATTCTTAAATGAATGACATAGGATACAATGTACCAGGCTCTCCCTTGCCTTTATTTTGTGGATTGGCTATCTTGATGCCAAATTCTAAGACCATTAGGGAAGGGATGCCCTTAAGAGTAAAGGTAAGCCCTCAGAAAATAGTTTGAAAGAGACAGATGAGTCTGAGGGTATGTTTCTGGTCACTGGTCAATCGCTAGGCGTCTAGTCTGATCATATCACTGAACTGCTTTTCTTAAGAGATTCAAGATACACTAGATAATTAGCACTTCTGTACTTTCCAGAGAACATGTACACAGCAGGTATGAGAACATCATCTTGGGTGGTCTCTGAAACTTTAGGATAGCACTGATTGTCACAGAGAATTTACAAAGAGGGGAGGGAAATCAGTAGCCCAATACTGCCATAGCTATAGTGTTGATCTGGTACTCCTTTCTTTTTTTTTTTTTTTTTAAAGCAATGGGGGTTAAGTAACTTGCTCAAGGTTACACGGCCAGTTATTATTTCTGGGTGTGGTGCTGAGTATCTGAGCCTGGATTTGATCCAGGTCATCCTAACACTAGAGCCGGTGCTCTTACTCGCTGAGCCACCTGGCTGCCCCTAAGCAATTGGGGTTAAGTAACTTGCTCAAGGTTACACGGCCAGGTGTTTCTGGGTGGGTGCTAAGTGTCTGAGCCCGGGATTCGATCTCCAGGTCTTCTCAACACTGGAGCCGGTGCTCTTACTCGCTGTGCTACCTGGCCGCCCCCTGGTACTCCTTTCTAACTCCTTTTTATGTGATGGTGAGAATTTATATAGCACTTCAAGGTTCGTAGAGCATCTCCCACGTCTCATCTCATTTGATACCCACATTTTATTTCCATTTTACAAATGAGGGAACTGAATCTGAAGGAAGTTAAACGATTTGCTGGGAGTAATAGCTAGCACATGGTAGTAGGATTTCTAATACCGTTTTCTACTCACAGTGAAAGTTCAGTTTCACTGGCATATAAATACCTAATATAATATTGCCCAATTATATGCCAGCAAAACTGACAATCTAAGTGAAATGGATGCATATATACAAAAATATAAACTGCTCAGGAGGAAGAAGAAATTGAACACTTAAATACGTAATATAATATAATCTATATTTTAAATATATGATATAATAATACTTAAATAATCCTATCTTAGAAAAAGAAATTGAACAAATCATCAATAAACTCCCTAAGAAAATATCCCCAGGACCAGATGGATTTATAAGTGAATTCTACCAAACATTTAAGGAACAATGAATCTCAATACTATATAAACTATTAGAAAAAAAAAACAGGTAAATATAGAGTCCTACTGGATTCCTTTTTATGACATAAATGGGTTTTGGTACCTAAACTAGCGAGAGCAGAAACAAAGTGAAAACTATAGACGAGCTTCCATAATGTCAATGCAAAAATTTTAAATAAAATACTAGCAAGATGATCACGGCAATATATCACAAAGATCATACCCTATGATCAGGTGGGATTTATACCAGGAATGTAGGACTGGTTCAGTATTAGGAAAACTATTGGCAAAATTGAACATTAATAACAATAAAAATCATGTAATTATATCAATAGATGTAGAAAATGCCTTTGACAAAATATAATATTCATTCTTATTAAAAAACCTAAAAAACATAGGAATCAATGGAGCCTTTCTGAAAATATTAAATAGTATCTATCTAAAACTGACCTCAAACATTATTTGTAACAGGGATAAACTTGAAGCCTTTACGACAAGATCATGGGTTAAGGAAGAAAGGATGTCCATTATTACCACTAGTATTCAATATTGTACTAGAAATGCTAGCTATAGAAAGAAGACAGGGAAAAGAAAGGAAGGAATAAAAATAAATAATGAGGAAACAAGCTATCATTCTCACTCTTTACAGGTGATATTATGGTACCCTTAGAGAACTTAGAGAATCCTAGAGAATCAAATAAACTAGTTAAAACAATTAAAACTTTCGCAAAACAACTAAACCCTAGAGAATCAGCTAAAATAACTAGTTGAAGCAATTAATAACTTTATAAAAGTTGCAGGATATAAAATAAACCCACATAAATAATTAGTATTTCTATATACTACCAACAAAACCCAGCAGGAAGAGATAGAGAAATTCCATTTAAAATAACTGCAGACAATATACAATGCTTGGGAATCTACCTGCCAAGATGAACCCAGGAACTATATGAACACAATTACAAAACACTTTTCACACAAAGATATATTTAATGATTGGAGAAATATTAACTACTCATGGGTAGGCTGAGCCAATATAATAAAAATGGCACATCTATCAAAGTTAATTTGTGTATTCGGTGGCATATCAATCATGCTGTGGATAAGTTCACTTACCCTGGCAGTGTACTTTCCAGGGATGTACACATTGATAATGAGGTTGACGTATGCATTGCCATAGTTAGCTCATTGTTTGGGAGGCTCTGAAGGAAAGTATGGGAGAGAAGAGATATTAGACTGACTACCAAACTTAAGTTCTGCAGAGCCATTGTGCTGACCTTATTGTTGTATGCTTGTGAGACCTGGTCTTACCAGCGCTATGCCAGGAAACTGAGTTGCTTCCATTTGAATTGTCTTAGGAAGATTCTGAAGCTCACCTGGCAGGATAAAATGTCAGATGCTGAGATCCTTTCTCCAACTAAACTGCAAAGCATTCAAACTCTACTTCAGAGAGTGCAACTCTGATGGGTTGGTCACATTGTTTGAATGCAAAACATAATTTGCCAAAAAGACTTTTATGGAGAACGCACACAAAAGTGCTTACATGGTGGTCAGAAGAAGTTATACAAAGACTCTCTCAAGGTCTCTCTTAAGAACTTTGGAATTGATTGTGTGACATGGGAGACATTGGCACAGGACCGTTCATTATGGTGAGCCCATATTAGAGAAGGTGCTGTGATCTGTGAGTGAAGCAGAATTGAAACAACTCAAAGGAAACACAGAATGTACAAATTTAGAGAATCCACCCCAAATGTTCATGGGGACTATTTGTGCCTGACCTGTGGAAGAGCATTTTAAGCTTGTATTGATCTGATCAGCCACAGTCAGACACACTGTAACTTGACTCTAGCTTACTGATGTCATTTTGGTGTTGAGAATGAAGGACAACAACCAACTAACCAATCAAAATACCCAACAATGATTTTATAGAATAGAAAAAATCATAACAAAATTCATCTGGAAGAATAAAAGGTTAAGAACATTAAGGAAATCAATGAAAAACATTTGAAGGTAGGTGGTATAGTAGTTCGATATTTCAAACTATATTATAAAGCTACAATCATCACAATAATCTGGATACTGGCTAAGAAATAGGGTGGTGTATCAGTGGAATAAATTAGGTACACAATATACTATAGTAAGCTAATGTTTGATAAACCCAAAGATTCAAGCTTTTGGATCTTTGGCAAAATTTGCTGGGAATATTGGAAAGCAATTTGGAAGACACTAGGCATAGACCAGCATGTCACACTCTATACCAAGAAAAGGTCAAAATGGATGTGATTTAGACATAATGGGTACTATCCTAAGTAAATTAAGAAGCTTGCAAAAAAGTTACCTGTCAGATCTATGGATAAGGGAGGAGTTTATGACCAAACAAGAGATAATGAAGATCACAGGAAGTAAAATGGTTAATTTTGATTACAAGAAATTAAAAAGCTTTTCAAAAGCAAAACTAATGTAGTCAAAATTAGAAGAAAAACAGAACACTGGGAAAAAATTCTCTATAGAAAATTTCTCTGATAAATGCCTTATTTCTCAACTATATAGGGAAATGAGCCACATTTATAAAAATACAAGTCATTCCCCAATTGATAAATGGGCAAAGGATATGAAAGGCAGTTTTCAGAAGAAGAAATCAAAGCTATCTATAGTCACATAAAAATGCTGTAAGTCACTACTGACTAGAGAAATGCACATTAAAATAAGTCTGAGGTGCCACCTCATACCTATCAGATTGGATAACAAGACAGAAAAAGAAATGAAAAATGCTAAAGGAGATGTGGAAAAAATTAGGACACTAATGCACTGTTGTAGGAATTGTGAAGCAGTCTAACCATTCTGGATAACAATTTGGAACTATGCCCAAAGGGTTATAAAACTGTGTAAACCTTTTGACATAGCAATACCATTACTCAGGTTGTGCCCCAAAGAAATCAGAGAAAAGCAAAAAGGACTCCTTTATACAAAAATATTTATAACAGTTCTTTTTGTGGTGGCAAAAAATTGGAAACTGAGAGGATGCCTATAAATTGGGGAATTACTGAACAAGTTGTAGTGGATAATTGTGATGGAATACTATTATACTATCTGAAATGACAAGCAGAATACTTTCAGAAAAGTCTGGGAAAACTCATGAATTGACACAAAATGAAGTGAGCAGAACCAGGAAAGCATTGCACATAGATTGTATAGGTGATCAACTGTGAAAGGCTTAGTCAATTTCATCAAGACAACTATTTAAGACAATTCCAAAAGACCTATGATAAAAAATGCTATCCATTTCCAGAGAAAGAACTGATGAACTCTGAATGCAGATTTAAGCATATTTTTTTAGCTTTCTTTATTCTTGTTTTTTTTGTTTATATTTTCTTTTGAAGCATGGCTAATAATCGAGATATGTTTTGTATGACTTCATATGTATAGTTGATATCAAATTGCTTGCCTTTTGTGGGTATGTGAAGGAAGAAGGGAGAGAATTTGGAACAAAAAAAAAAGAATGTTAAACGCTTTTTGCATGTAATTTGGAAATATTTAAAAATATATTTTAAAAAGTGAAAGTTCGTTGTCATAGCCAGATATGGGAACCAATTGGACAGGGCTAACTAGGAGTGGTCAGAATTGTCAGTCCAACTAAAAAGGAAGCTGTTAAATCCAAGTACAGCAATTAAGCAGGAGGGAGTCAAAATATTGGAGGCTTGATTATGTACAGTTCAGATTTTAGGTGTTTAGAGTCTGCAAGGATAGCATCAGGTCTGATTTGGTCCTGATAGAGGCAGTATTGTTGCCCAGGTAGTTGCCTGGTAGACTGTTGGATTTGGAGTCAAGAAAACCTGGGTTAAAAATCTTGCTATAGACACTAGCTGTGAGGCCCTTCATAAAATCACTTAACATATCTCAGTTTTACCTGTAAATGGGGATCATAATACTTGTAGCACTTAACCTTTGCAGAGTTGCTTTGAGGATTAAATGAGATTATATATATTTTTACAAATATATGTATGCATAGTTCATGTATACACACATATTTCATATATACACATATTTTCATGTATAAACATACACATAGATATATGTATGTATGTGTATACAGAGTGTTCCAAAAGTTTTGTATTAAAACTTAACACTGCAGTAATACTTTTGGGATAATCTATACATGTTTATGTATGTCCATACATATAGGTATATATGTCCACATAAGAAATATGTATATATTTTTGTATATACTTTATGACCCCCAAAGTGCTTTCTCAATGTCAGTTCTCCTTATTATCCAAATGATACAAATTTAATTAGAAGCAGTCCAAGGGGCAAGGTCAGAGGGACTTGGGTTACCTCTCATTCTTCCCCTTTACTACATCAACACTAATCTCCTGAAGTTTCAGAGCCCTAGAAAAACAAATTTCATTGGGACTGTAGTGTTCTACTATTATATAAAAAGATGAATTTGATAGGAATGCCTCCTTCAGGAACACTGGCCCAAATAGTCAGACGTATCACTTTATATATACCAAGCTTATTCAAAAGTGTCTTGGGAGTAGATTCAGTTTTTATTTCACAGGTTCTTCAGTGCTTATGATTTGCCACCTCTAGGTAAGATCACAATGAACCAAATTCTTCCCTCACCCTCCTGCCTAGAGTGATCACTGACTGACTAGAGGTGAACATGAGCAAGTAATAGGGGGAAAATTGTGGGGTGATCAAAATAAATATGGCTTCAGATTGCATGCCGTCATGGGGAGGGGAAAAATTTAGAACTCAAAATCTTATAAAAGTGAATATTGAAAAATAAAAATAAATAAATAAAACTAGTAATTTTGACATTAAAAAATGAATGTGGCTTAATAGAGGACCACGTTCCTGTCTTTCTGTATATCACATGTCATTGGGCTGGCCTTTTGGCTGAGAGACTGTTTTCTATGCCGTATCCATGCTTGCTTTTCATTTCCCAGTGGGGAAGAAATACATCTGCATTCTGCATTTAAACTGGACTTTGTGCTATTGTTCAGAGGCAGATTCATGCACTTGCAAGCCTAAAGCTCTAAATCTTAGGGCTCTTTTCCCAGGTGGGGCAGACTGTCTTCCATTCCCCTGTGATGGAGAGTTTTGCTGGGAAGAACAGTTTCATTCAGAGATTACAATGGACAAGAGGGAATCAGTAATTCCCAGTCTGAGTCTGGGCCTTGTCACAAACTCTTTGCAAGACCTTGAATAAGTTCCTTAATGCATCCTTCCTGCTGGGTGTCAGGGGCTGAGCCAGAGGCTAAGTGCTCCAGGCTCTTCGAGAACAGCTCCTGGGGATCAGGGCACTTAGGGAAGTCAATGTTCAATTTAATTGTAAAAAAAAAAAAATTCTGAGAAGGAGGCTTTTAGAGCGTTTACAACTCTTCAGAGGACCTGAAGTCATCAGCTACAATTACCTCAAACTCCCTGCCTTGTTCAGGGGAGAAAAATAGGATCATGGGATTATAGGTAAAAGTGAACATCTCTATAGTTTGAACTTTACAACATCCCTATGAAGCAGGTGCCATCACTAGGCCTATTTTACAAATGAGGAAACTGAGGCTGAGAGAGTCCAGGCTGAACTCCAGTCTTGGAATTTACATTTTGTAAATGTAAATTCTGGAAGTTCCCTTTACCCCTGACACTTCTTTGCTAAGCTGATTGGATGGCTCTTCCCAGAATATCTATTTAAGGAGGGCAACCATTTCAACCTAGTCTCTCTGTCTCTCCTTCCCTCCCTCACGATTACTTTGTATATTTCATATATGCTTAAAAGCTTTCTGAGATAATTATGAGATATGCAGCTCTGGTCAAATCATTTAACTTCTCTGAGTTTCACTTTTATTATGTACAATGGTGGGTCACTAGGTGGTGCAGTGGATAGAGCACCAAACCTGGAGTTCAAATATAACCTCAGACCCTATTATGGGAATGGGAATTTAAGCTCTTCCCTGCCCCTAGGCTTAAGTTAGACTCTGAGAACCTTCCCTGATTTGAAAATATACTCTGCCTCCTAATAGGCTGAATGTGGTCACCTGGAGCCTGTGGCTTGGTTTTCAGGAATGCCCACATCTTAGTGCTTTGTGATTGGGCAGTGGGTCTAGAGGGCTGTGGCATTCTCTGAGCCAGGAAAAGGCTATATATACCCTGATGTGAGATTTTGTTTTGGGGCTCACTTTGAGAAGTGTTGTGTGATTTGACCAAATGAGACTCTGGGCAGCTGTTGAGCCTCCCGGCTTTGAAAACCCAGATGTTGGTGCTTCCCTCTCTGGTAACATTAGCTAGGTATGGATGTAATGGTCAGACAGCTGGAAGCCTGTCTGCTGAATTGTTTCTCTGTCTCCTTGCAACTTCTGTCTGTATACTCTGAAGTCTGGGGTGCTGACTTTTTCCCCTGAACTAGGTAAATGATATGTTTGATTGATTAAAGCAAGATTGTTAACCCATTTTGAGTTGCTTTCCTTTAGACAAGCAGATCTAAGAACCTGTGTTGGTAGCCACCCTAGGGATGCTAGGGTACTTGCTGCTACAGACCCTTACTAGCTGTGTGACCCTAGGCAAGTCATGCTGTTTGCCCCAGTTTTCTCTCCTATAAGATGAGCTGGAGAAAAAAATGGTAAATGCTTCAGTACCTTTGCCAAGAAAACCCCAAATGGGATCATAAAGAGTCAGATGGGACTGAAATCACTGAAGAATGACAACAATGGCAATAATAATAGGATGTACTTCATAGTGTTGCTCTAAGCATCAATTTATATAATACATGCACACACATATATAGTGCTTTGCAGATCTTAAAGTACTATATAAATAGAATCTCATTAATTCTGTGAACTTGGATCTAAATCATGTTTTAATAGGCAGGCACTGTGTGAAGTGCTTTTCAATTATTTGATCTTCACAACAACCCTGAAAGGTAGGTACTGTTATGATTCTACAGATGAGGAAACTGAGGCAAACAAAACTTACATAACTTGCCCAAGTAAGTGTATGAAGCTAGATTTGAATTTGGGTCTTCCCAACTCCAAGGCTGGTGCTCTATTTACTGTATCACTTAGCTGCCCCAATTACTTATAAATAAGAAAAAAAATTTCATGATTTAAACTTGAGTCTTTTTTTTTAATTTTTTGGAGGGGGGAATGCAAGGCAATTGGGGTTGACTTGCCCAAGGTCACACAGCTAGTAAGTGTTATGTGTCTGAGGCCAGATCTGAACTCAGGTCCTCCTGACTCCAGGGCCGGTGCTCTGTTCACTGAGCTACCTAGCTGCCCCCAGACCTTGTGAGTCTTAGTGCTTGTAGGAGCATTGTAGAAATCTAAGAGACTTGGAAATTGTGTCTGATACTGAAATTTGCAGATTGTCTGTGTGGGGGCAATGACGCAGAGAAATAAGAAGTCTCTCAAAGCATATCTTGGACCTTCAGGAGGGAACATCTGACACAGAACTGGAGAATAGGATAGAGTAAGAGATCAGAGATTATGGAATCAGAGATTTAGAGCCAGAAGAGACTTGAGAGGCCAAATTAGGTAGTCTAGCCTACTCACTGTGCAGATATACAAACCAAGCCTCAAGAGAGATTGGGTAGCATCCAAAGGCAAATAGTAAGTATAGGGCCAGTATCTGAAGTCAGGTTCCTTGCTTCCAAATTCACTGCCCTTTCTATTGTACCTGCCACATTGTAGCTGTGTGGATCTATTTGCATCAGATCTTACAATACATATACTTCCTATTCAGCCCCAATTTCCACCTGTTTCATGCTATTACTGTTCATTCAAATGAAACTTCTGGTCCTTTCTGACCCATTTGGCTCTCTGGTCACTGACCTTGGCTGTCTCACTGTAGCTATAAATCTACATCTCATCTGGTTCCTCTGATTGAATCCAGCATCATAGATGCTGACCTTGACTTTATCAGCTAGTTGCCTCTGGCCTGTTACCCTGCAAACTGGCTTGTTGATGTAGCCTGGTACTCCTCTACTCCATTGGCCTGGATTGGCTCCAGTGAAGACTCCTCCTGCAGGAACTTACAGATGGCATTCTTTGAGGAACTGTTGAGAATAGGAGGGGAGCCAAAAAACTGGAGATGGACAAATGTTGTCCTGATTTTCCAAAAAGAGGAAGAGCTTGGGTATTAAAAAGGACAAATTGGTGACCTTTACACTAATCAGTTCCCTTTCTCTCTTTTCCTCTTAGACTTCACATATACTTTTGTAGCTCTTTAATGATTCATTTTGGTACTCACTAATGCACTTATTATTTAGTATTGTGTATTAGAATCAACTACATTGTTGTTTTCTCTTCCTTGTTGTCCAGTAATTTCAGTTGTATCTGACTCTTTGTGACCCCATTTGGGGTTTTCTTGGCAAAGATACTGGAATGGCTGCCTTTTCTTTCTCCAGCTCATTTTACAGATGAGGAAACTGAAGTAAACAGGATTAAGTGACTTGCCCAGGGTCACATAGCTGGCAAGTGTCTGAGGCCAGATTTGAACTCAGGCAGAGAAGTGTTCTTGATTCCAAGCCCTTATCTTCCTGTCAGAATGTGAACTCCATAGATGCAGGGAACAGACTTTATCTAAACTGAATTTTCTTCATCAACTAGTGTGTGCTGGAGGAAAGGAGATCTGCAATACATGTTTGACATTGTATAGAAAATGGAGTGATAGAAGGCCTAGAGATGAGCAGTGAGTGGGGAAAGAGTGTAGGTGGTGACTGGTGAAGGGTGTGAGACATTTCCCTGCATGAGCCTTATGCTGCTGGGACCATAGTAAGGTGTGTATTCTAGCGGAGGTTGGAGGGAGTATTTAATAGAGCCAGATGGTGGGTGTAAGAGAAGTGTTTCCTTGTATCAGACCAGCCTCTACTTGGAGGAGAAAAAGGAATGGTTATGTAGAATGAATGCAGAAGGACTTGTTATGGTTTCAAGACTCAGTATAGTTGCAGTGCCCATGGCTAGTAAGGCCCAAATCTCTCTTTTATTCTGTATCTGTGAACACACACACACACACACACACACACACACACACACTCACTAAAAGACTGGATTTGAGTCAGAGAATGTTTTTGGATCCTGAGTCCATTATTTATTATCTATATGATCTTGAGTAAGTAACAACCTATCTGTGTCTCAGTTTCCTTATTTTAAAAATGAAAGCATGGGACTATGATGTCCTAGGTTCTTTCCCACTCCAAATCCTATTATTAACTTCTCTCTTCTCATGTGTATATATGTATGTGTGTATATATCTCTAGAACTATAACCTATAACCAACATGGGTGACAGGTTTTGCTCCAATGAACCAACATGGGAGTGGAGTGGAGCTGTGTTTCATCTTCATGGTGAACATATCATAATCTTCCATTGGCTTATGCTACTGCTCTGGCTGGAGGAAAGGAGATCTGCAATACATGTTTGACATTGTAGTCAACCTTCCATATCCAGGCCAACCAATGAACCAATCAATCAACAAGCATTTTTAAAATACCTAATATGGGGCAAGCACTGTGTTAAGCACTAGGGATACAAAGACTGAAAATAAAAATAATCCCTGTTCTCAATGAGTTTGCATTCTTTGGGAGGAGGAGGAGAAAGAAAAAATACATATGTAAGTTTATATAAATAAATATATGCAGGATAAATAAAATAAATGCAAAGTAACTAGCCATAAGATAATTAAAGAGGGAGAGCACTAAGAATTATGGGATTAGGAGAGGCTTTGTGTGAAAGATGATACTTGAGCTATATGTCTCTACCCCTTCCTTTCTCTTTTGCTCCCATTTCCAGTTGCCCTCAGGAGGACTGACCTGAGGGTCCATTGCTGTAATGATGACTTAGTTTGATATGAATGAGTCTTTGGAATATAAACTGATGAAAGTGTATCATACCCAAATTTGATGCTTTACACATGGAAAGAGCTTCAAATCCATGGAGAATGGCAGTTAAAGCAGACATTCTCCTTTGCTATCCCAGGGACCAATTTTTGAAGCACCCTACTTTCCTGAGGATGGGAATAAAGATGCAAACATCTATGATAAAGTCCATGCTTCTCTTTGTAGAGAGTGGAAAGGGTTTTTGTGAATGAATGAAGGATACCCATTTGTCTTGAGGGGGCAGAAGCTAAATACATAGGAAGTACAGTCTTACAGAAGAGTGCCAAGATGCAGACATACCCATAGGACAAACCCATCATAAGAAGAAGTTAGTTCTACAACTTGAGCAGTATGAAGTTGGACAAGAGGCAGCATGCTACAGTGTTTAGTGGACCAGTTTTGAAGCTAAAGTCCTTTTGAGTTAAAGTCCTGCTTCTGACACATACTGGTTTTGTGACCTTGCTCAAGTCACTTAACCTATACATCAGGTTACTATATAAGACTACAAGTTATAGATGAGTTGCTACTTTACATTAGTGGTTGGAGTTTTCCATATTGATTGAATCAACAATTCATACATTCTCCTTTCTTAATGATTACCTCTCCAACCTCCATCTCCTGATCTGTAAAATGAAATATGTGGAATAGATATTCTTTTCCAGCTAACATACTATGTTAGAGTGATTTGAAATCCCACCAGCTAGGCATTTATCTCTAGCTCTTGAACTGATCTGTGCAGTATTATGTGGGTGGAAACTATGTATGGGGGTCAAACCTAAACCATGCTTCTTCCACTTTACCACTGAGCTGTGGCTATCCTGAACAATGTCTACCTATTATATTGGACGAAAATTGTGGCTTTCAATACAAAGACTTCTTTTCAAATATTTCTCCCTTTATCTCTTTTGTAACTGTCTTATTACTTTCCTGTCTTGCCAAGAAGGAAGGCAACAAAGTGAATGCCTACTGATAGATGAAGCAATAAAGCTCTCACTGAAATCCAAGATAGCTTTTGTTTTGGAGTCACAACAGGATCATTAGGAGAGATAAGTAAATAGTGCCTTATAAAAATGGTAAAACACAAACCCAGTCCTTTTAAGGAGTTCCTGATGTCTGCCTTAGATAAATGGCCTGCTTGTCTTTGGTTAACTGTCATCTCCATAAGACTGGGATGTTACATACCTTTGAATATCTCTCAAAAAAAGATAAAATATATTGATTGCCCCTATGTTGGGCCCTGTACCTGTAATGAAATGTCACTGCTCTGGTTGCCAGATGCTACCAAAGGGCATAAGATTTTAATTAGCAGTCAATAAAATGTACTGTCATTTTTCATTGTAATGGACCTGAAAGATGTTATTTCCACATACTCATTACTCAGCATGGCTTAAAATGTCAGTAGCTAACTAGTGAGCTCAACCTATCAAAAACAGAGTTTATTCACAACTAACTTTTTCATGTTTCCCCCAGATTGCCTCATTCCTGGCAGTGTCCTAGAAGACATGGCAATATTTTATCCTGCCACATATACTGAGGCTTCACTCAAAAACTTTGTTTTCTTAGCTTGCCCCTGGTTCTTGTATCCTGCGTGAATGAGCCTCTCTCCCCATCTCTGTCTCTCTTCCTCTCTGTCTGTCTGTCTCTGTCACTTTGTGCTTGATGCACCAAGGGCTCCTTAGTATATTGTAGGTCTAGGATAGGATATTTTTGTCTTTGAGGCTTTATTTCTACCCCTTTCCTAACTGTTGTCATTCTACAGGATTTGAGTTTGCCTTGGTAGCAAAGCCTCTGTAGCTCTTAATGAAGGTTGACAGGAAATCAGTGGGAAGAATCAAACCCATCAGAACTTTCTTAGGATCAAACAGGACAGAGGAGGCTGAGAATCTGAGAAATGCAATGACATGTAGGCAGACTCCTGTATATAGCCAAGTACTGTTAAGCCAGCAGTTTGTAAATCCCCACTGGGGTGGTGGAGTTGACAACGAGAGCTTAGATGATTGAAGCATGCAGCAGTTAATACCAGCTTATTCCAAGGCGATTATTTCCCTTTCAAGATTTCCCTTTTTATTATTCCCTCGTTTCTTTAAACTGAAATGCCTCCTTTGACCAGAGATCTTTTCCAGTCTCCAAGTCATTAGTTACTTTCCAGCTTATCTGTCTCTATCTTATAGATTTTGTTGTAGTTGTTTAGTTGTGTCCAACTCATCATGCCCCTGTGCACCATAGCATGCCAATATCTGTGCATGGGTTTTTCTTGACAAAGATGCCAGAGTAGTTTTCCATCTCCTTCACTGGCTCCTTTTGTACATGAGGAAACTGAGGCAAACAAGGTAAAGCAACTTGTCCAGGGAACACAGCTAGTAAGTGTCTGAGGTCAGAGTTGAACTCAAATCTTCCTGACATCAGCCCCAGCACTCTATCCACTGAGCCATTTAGTTGCCTTTATCTTATAGGAACCTATTTAAAAACATTTTGCTCCATCACCCTTCATCAGAAATTAATCTCTTTTTGAGGGTGCAGACATTTTTGTCTTTCTTAGTTTAGCACAGTGTCTAGTATGTAGCAAGTATTCAATATATTATTGTTGATTGATTCAGCTTTTAACTCTAGTGCCTTCTCTCTATTGATTATCTCCAGTTTAGATTGTCTGTAGCTTGTTTGTACATTTTTGTTTGCAAGTTGTCTTCCCCATCATACTGTGATGTCCTTGAAAGAAGGGATTGTCTTTTTACTTTCTTTGTATCCCTAGCACTTAGTATAGAGCCTGACACAGAGTAGATACTTGATAAATATTTGTTGATTTATGTAATATAGATGCTTTATGAGTGTTCCATAGATACCTTTCCTGTTATATTGAAACATGAGACCAAAGAATATGCAGTAAACTAGAAGGTGAATATGTTTTTACTCTTCCCTGAGTCTGTCTCTGGTATCTGTTATATGGCCAGGCCCAAGGATGTTACTTTGAGATTGATCAAACTCTGCACGCATAGCAGTGGTTTTGAGAAAGGGATAGAGGGGTGAGAGAATGAAGGCTAAAGTGATTTGCCCAAAGTAATGTGGTGACAGGTTCGAGATTCTAACTCAGATCTGCCAAGTCTGAATACAATTCTAGATCTCATTTCATGTCAACACCAGGCTTTTGCACTCATTTGAAAAATTTGGCCAGAGAAGAAAAAGATTAATAGAGAGAGAAGAGAGAGAGATAGAGAACCAAGCATGTCATCATAGAGTAAGGAAAGGGACTAATGGCAACAACAAGGCTTAAAGACAAGGATTCTTTAATTATCTTTACAAAGCATGCTGGATAAATGCCCTTGATAACTTGCTATGAGATGTAGTCTTTAGCCCTAGTGGCCCGTGAGCATAACTTTTTGCCGGAGCTATCTCCTCCCTGCTAAAGAAAGTGCAAAAAGTCTTGTTCATGGTCAGTTGCTACTTGGAAACTCACAAAAGACTCTGAAATCAGTCAGCCTTGATTATGATGACCACACACTCACCATTTCTATTCTCAGCTAGTTTCAGTGACTCATATAGAATGGTGATGCATATAGAATGGTACAAAGAACAGTAGGCTTGGACTCAGGAGAGACTCACAGTCTAATTCTGTCCCTTATACTTTCTAGCTGTTTGTTCTTGGGCAGTCCACTTATTTTTTTAGCTTCCTCATCTGTAAAATGGGAATAATATTACTTGTCATACCTACTTCACTGGATTGTTGACAAGGTCAAATGAGAACATTTAGATAAAGTTAAGTTGATGACCATTTATTAAGCAAATACTATGTGCCAAGCACAAAGAAATAGAAAAACAGTCCCTAAAAATCCCTCAAGGAGGGTTAGGGAGAAAATCTAATCCTCAATCTGATGAGGGAGACAATGTATAAGTAACTATGTGCAAACAAAATATGGACAGGAAAAATTGGAGGTAATCTCAGAGGCAAAGGGGACCAGGAAAGGCTTAAAGCCCAACATTAATATCAACTGTTTTTGTTATCGTTATGATAAATGCAGTCAATGAGTATCTTTGTGATAATTTTCATTTGTTGAGTTTACTTATAATCAGGGAAATTGATGCTGATTTCCCACCAGGGATGTATTCAAATGTCCATTGAGATTGACCTTGAGACTGTGCTTGGGTGTTCAGGGTTCTCCTAACTTGTAGCAAAACCTGGAGCTCCTTGAAATGATGTACTAAAACCTGAGAAGACTGTCCTGCTTGATAGAATAAACTTTCTATTATCCATTATGGTCAGTATATATATTTAAAGTATATATACCTTAAAGTGCACATGCTTATAATACCTTAAAGCATTATATAAATGCTAGTTGTCCTCTTTCTTACCATCATCATTATCATACAGTCTTTTAAAATTTGCAAAGAACTTTACACATACAATCTTATTTGATCCTCACGGTAATTTTATAAGTAGCTGCTATTATTATCCACATTTTAGAGGGGGAAGAAACAGATAGAATGGTTAGGTGATTTGCCCAAAGTTTCAAAACTAGTAAGTATCTAAAGTGGGATTTGAACTCAGGTCTTCCTGACTCCAAGACCAGTGCTCTATCTGCTATGACATGCAGCTATTGTATAGAGTACTTTAAGGCAGAGGACTTTGTTTCAAGTTTTTATTCTCCTACTCAAATTTGGAACAAATAGAGGGTGAGTGGGGTTTTGCCTAAGGGTGGACATTTGGGAGGGGTGTATTTTTTTTCTTCAGTAATATTTGTCCCCTTATCTTGTCTTCCCTTGTCTTCTGCTAACCCACACTGTCCTTGAGCCTAAGTATCCACACCCCCTCCATGCTATCACTGAGGAATCCCATACCTGTGGCCCTCTTGTCTCTCCAAAATTCTGTGGTTTTGGTAAAAATGGCTTTGTGGTAAATTTGTTTTATGTGTTGTAGAAAATATTCATGTTTTGGGGGATCAAGTTGGACCACGTCACTAAGGGGTCAGCATGATACAGTGAAAGGAAACCTGGATTTAAAATCAGACACCTTGGCTTCAAACCATTCATGTGACCTTGGGTAAGTCATTTTACTTTTTTGGCCTTAGTTACCTTATCTGTAAAATGAGGGAGCTGGGCTAGATGATTCCAAAGGTCACTTTCAGCTTTAAATTTATGATTCTATAAGTCTTTCATCTCTGAGATCCTAAGATTCAGTGTCCGCATTAGTGAGAACTATTACATATAATGTATATGGTTGATTAGTTATCAAAGGATTAGCATAATAGAAAATTCATTTAATGCTAAATACTATTGAATATGATGTTACTCTTTTTTTTAAATGATGCCTAGGGCACCCTGGGACCTTGAAGCCCTTGAGGGGCATCATTGTTAACTATAATTATCTTTCAGTAGCTGAAATACAACTTAATGACATGTTTTAGTTGGTAGAATAATAATGACAATAATAATATGTTTTCATAGTTCACTATGATTTGCAAAGTGCTTTTCATACTTCATCTCATTTGATTCCAACAATAACTATGTGAGGTAAATTCTACAGTTTGCACATTTTTTATGGATGAGGAAACTGTGTCTCAGAAAAGTCACACAATTAGTAAGTGTCAGAGATGGAGTTTGAACTCAGATATCTCCTGACCCCAGATCCACTATTCTTTTCACAACATTGCTCTGCCCCATTTATAATATTCATAGGGAAAAAAACCCCCCAAAGGTGCTCAATGAATGCTATCACTTGCCCAGGGAGGCAATGTCTGCTACTTTTAGATCTTCAACACCCCCACTCTTAGGACACCACGGATGAGAATAGGGATGGGAGTTGGGATGAGGAGAGAGTAGGAGAAATAAGAAAAGTTCAACTCCTATGGGCTAATCATGAGAAATCTTAGCCCAAGGCAGGGAGTAGGAAGTGGGTGGGCTTGAGGGCAGGAGAACCAAACCATTGGGTAACAGGAGTCAGACTCTTTGTTGTTTAAATTGAGTGTGTATATGTGATGATGATATTAATAAAATAATTTGAATATGTACATATAAACACACATGTGTATGCAATTATATATATGTGTGTATATATGTATGTATATTATATATGTATTAAGGTCTATAAAATACTTCCCTCATAACCCAGAAAAGTAGGCAATTAATTAATATTAAAGTATTAATGTGCTCTTATGTATAAGTAAACCAAGGCAGAAGAGAAATGAAGTGACCCACCAGGGTCGTGTAGCAGATAGATCTAAGGTGATGCCCCTTTCTGACTGAGGCAATTTTATTAACAGAAAGGAAAATAATAAAGAATTTTCATGAGAGAGCTATCTCCTCAGAGAAAAGCACTTATTTGGAGTCAAGAGGGCCTAAGTGTCCTGTTTTCCAGCATCTAATTTATATGCAACTGACATAAGGATACTGAGATTCAAATCTGGGAAATTTGAAACCAAGAATAATTTGTTGACTGTGGGGCAACTGTACGCTGCCTGTTTGTGGGGTGGCTGACAGAAACCTGGATTTTGGTTTCTCACAATAAGGTAGAGGAGAATTGCTTCACACTTTGGTGTTCTGGTACTATAATTTGTCTAAGAGCAAACCTCTGAGGGGGACTGAGAAAAATCCACAAATCTGGGTCCAAGAAATGACCTCAGAAATGGGTCATAGAAAGAATTCAGGGCTTGTACTTTCATAACATAATGGACATGCTGATTGGAGAAAAAACATTGCTGCTTGAGGGGAAGGTAAAGGTAATTTTTGCTTTTTCCTGAACTGCTGTCTATTGCTTTGGAAGTGGAAACATTCCCTTGCTCTCTGCACCCCCTCCCTTTTCCCTGGCTTAGAGGGACAGCTTTTGACTGAAAGAATGTAACACTTCCTTAGAACCAGCCAAGGGAGAATACCTGGAGAATCCCTGAAGATTTCAGGATTAAGATTTCCACTTTTCTAAAAGAACTTAACTTCGCTTTGCAGCCTATAAGAAAAGCTGAACAGGAGAGCTGAGAAGTTCAGAACAGGAGCAGCCCTACCCTACCGTCAATGAACTGAAGGAGACCAAAGGCATCAAGACCCATATTCCAGAATTGTGAGTTGCCCCAGACACATATGTCCTCTACTCATGTGTCTCATTAAGATTTTGTAAGTTTGGGGTGGCTAGGTGGTGCAGTGAATAGAGCACCAGCCCTGGAGTCAGGAGGACCTGAGTTCAAATTTGACCTCAGACACTTAACACAAAAACTAGCTGTGTGACCTTGGGCAAGTCACTTGACCCCAATTGCCCTACCTTTCCCCTCCAAAAAGCAAAAAAAAAAAGATTTTGTAAGTTTGTGCCCACTTTCCCTCATGGAAATTGTGGTCATTGGTGAGAAAGTGTGTTTTGAATTTAAGGGTGGAATATTATGTTTTTATTATTCTTGTTTTATTCTTTGTTTAGCAACTATAATAGCTAATGGGCAGCTAGGTGGCATAGTAGATAGCGTGCCAGGCCTGAAATTATGAAGAATCATTTTCCTGAGTTCAAATGTGAACTCAGACACTTACTAGCTAGCTGTGTGACTATGGGAAAGTCACTTAACCCAGTTTTCCTCAGTTTCCTCATTTGTAGAATGAACTGGAGAAGGAAATGGCAAACCACTCAAGTATCTTTGCCAAGAAAACCCCCAATAGGGTCACAAATAGTCAATGACTCAACAACAAAAACTAACTAACATTTATATAGTGCCTACTGTGCCCTGGGTACTGTTCTAAGCATTTTATAAATATTTGATCCTCATTACCACCATGGGAGGTAGGTGCTATTATTATCTCCATTTTATGGATGAGGAGACTGTGGCAAAGTGACTTGCCCAGGGTCACACAGTTAGTGAGCATCTGAAGCCAATTTGAGTTTAGGTGTTCCTGAGTGCTCTATCCTGGTGCTCTATCCACTGCTCATGACTAAGAGTTAATGATGTTGTCTTGGCTAATTTTTTTAAAATGGGAAGCACACCAGTGGATTCAGGAGTTATAACTGCGAATTGTAGAAGTGTAGCTATCCCACAGAAAGGTTACCCTTAGTATCACAAGAGCAGAGTTGTAGTTATAGTAGAGTGCATCCCCACCCCTGCCCTAAACCTGACGCTGTGGAAATGCAGTTTGGCATGAAACAAAAATGGATCTCTGGACTCCAAAGTTCAGTACTCTTTATGTGAGGATATGTTAGGTCACTTCCCCAGAGGGTAGCTCAGTACTCTTGCCCTCAGGATTCTAGGCATAACCCTGAAGGGCTGGAGGTTCTAGCACCAGTTGATGTGAGTCCTATTTGATAATCAGCCAGCAGCTTCACTCAGCTTTTTTTGATTTACTGGGAAATTACAGTAAATACAGTTAGTACAAAACATTTCCCCCAAATTGTGGGTACATTCTTCACTGACATATGCAGAAGCCGGGCTTTAATTCTGTGGTTCACTGTTGAAAAGAGTCAGTTGCTGAAATTCCCCCACCATTTAAAACCCTCAGGGAGTGACTAGCTCACTTGGTGAGCTAAAAATGTCTCCCTTCCTGACACACTTAAAATCCATCCTGTTCATACATTTTAAACCTCATCAAGTATGACCACCTTTACACTTAACACCTAATTGCATTAATTGGAGTGGGGATTCCACCATACCATTTACTCATGCATAAATATAGATGAATATATATATATATATATATGTATCTATATCAAATAAATTTAAGGAAAACTTGGTCAGGGAGGACACTAGCAGCTCAGGGGATCAGGATAGGGCTTTATGTAGAAGAATTTGAGCTGATATTGAAGAGATAAGGAGTGAGATAGAAAGTACATGGAGTGTTGTCCTTGAGGAATAGCAAGAAATCTGTGTCCTGGATGGACTGCAGAGTGTGGAAAGGAAAGTAAATGTATAGGAAGGCTAGAAAGGAGCATTTTGTCTTTAAATCTCCAACAAGTAACATGGTATCTAGCATGGAGTAGCTACTTAATAAATGTTTGCTGATGGTTTGATTCAAGGGAAAAGAGCTGGCTTTATACCAAAGTGCCAGGCACAGAGTAGGAGCTTAATAAATGATTTTTGATTGATTGAAACAAGAGCTAGTATCTTTTTCTTTAATGTGTGTGTGTGCCTGTCTAAGTTCCTAGGATCATAGAACCATAAATTTATAGCTGAAAGGGACCAACAAAGCAAAACACCCAAGACTCATAGAATTGAGTTAGCAAAAGTTACCCAAATATTAATTTGCAAGGTCAGAATCAGAATACAGGTGTCAAATTCATCACATTTTTTCCACCTGAGCACGCAAATTCAGTTTGGTGATACTAAGGCCATGATACACGTCCTTCAGGGAAAGCTAGAAACATTGATAATGATGATGATGATTATAGATACTAGAAAATTGGCAAAATGAGAAGAGAAAACACAAATAACTTAGTTTAGCTTTGTAAAAATCATACTAATTACAGTAATTTGAATGAATATTTTATTATTTAGGCTTAATTACCATGTATAATAATGACTAGGTATGCATCATACCAACTTTCATTTTATTTAATTGGAACTATGTATATATATATAATTTATGTTCATGGATGGTTGTTCACCTAGCAACGTCCTCTGTTTACAATCTAAAATAGTCAGGAGAGTCAGGTTGAACCATATATCTCCATAGAGAACAATTTAGCATATTCTATAAACATTTCAATTTAATTTAATTTCGATTCACTGAACACCTGAAGTATGCCTAGCAGTTTACTCAGTATTGTGGTTGGTGCTAAAGAATACTAGACTAATAGAAAAACAGGGAATTAAGTGGTCAGATACTCCCTTCCCATCTTACAGATGTGGAAATTGAATCCTTGAGAGAGGAAATGGCTTAGCCAAGGTCACAGAATTTCAGAGTTCAGCTCTTTTATGCCACTTCTAGGACACAAATCATTGGACTGGAAAAGGTCACACACCAAGAACAAAGGATAACTGATGGATGACTTGACTGTTCCATTGGTATCCATGAAATAGTAAATGGTCTCTAGGATAGTCTCCAATATGTTGGTTATGTTACATTAAAATCACATAATCACAACATCCATCTACTCTAACTCACACTACAAAAAGAATCCCTACTATACTGTACCCAAATGGTGGTCATCTAGCCTCCTTTTGAATCCCGACAATGAAGGGGAACCCCTAAAGCACTGATCTGAATATGTGACACCCCTGCTCACGAAGCTCCATTGGCTCCCTATTGCTTGTATTTATAATACAAATTCCTTTTTTTTTTGCATTTAAAAAGCTATTCTTGATCTGACTCCAGCCCATCTTGCCATGTTTACTACATTATAATTCTCCTTCACACAAATATGGTTCCACTTGCTGTTTTCTGTATACAATATTCAATTTTATGTCTCTGTTCTTTCTGAAGGCCCATCACTCATGCCTAGAATAGTCTCCTTTCTAAACACTACCTGGTGTGTTTGTTTTTCTTCAAGGTCCAACTTTGGTGCCATATCTCACAGGAAACCTAAACTTCTCCCCACATTTGCCAGTATTCAGGGTACCCCCCAGAATAATTTTGTATATACTTTAAAGGAGATTTTGTATTTAATTTGCTTCCTACATGTTGCGTTCTGGCAATAAGACATAAGCTTCTTAAATTCAAGTAGTTTCATTATTTTCCATGGCATTTTCTTGGAAAAGATACTGGAGTGGGTTGTCGTTTCCTTCTCCAATGAATTAAGGTAAACAGAGACTAAATGACTTTCCCAGAATCATACAGCTAGTGTCTGAGGCTGGACTTGAACTCAGGTTTTCCTGGCTCCAAGTCTAGTTTTCTATCCACTGAGCCACCTAGCTGCCTCCATAGGCTACCACACAGTAGGCACTTAATAATTGCTTTTGAATGGATGAATAAATCTAGTCCAACATCTCATGTTCTAATGTATTTCTTTCTGTAGTGTCATAATTTAAAAGTTTACCTATTATATTATTGGGTCACTCTAATAGTTAAAGTGTTCTTTCTTAAATTAAGGATACATTTTCCCGCTATTATCTTCTCCCTATTGGTCCTACTTCTTACCCTATAGAGTCCTTTGGAACAAATCAAACCCTTTTTATACTTGTTTACAATTTTACTTGAAAATAAGGTAATCTCATTTCTTTCAATTGTTGTTCAGTCATTTCAGTCATGTCTGACTCTCCATGATCCCATTTGTATTTTTCTTGGCAAAGATAATGGAGTGGTTTGCTATTTCCTTCTCAAGCTCATTTTTTAGATGAAAAAACTGAGGAAAACAGGATTAAGTGACTTGACCAGGATCACATAGTTAGTGTCCAAGGCTGGATTTGAACTCAGGTTTTCCTGACTATCACCATTCTATCTATGCACTATCCAGCTGCCTTACTCACCTAGCCTTTTAGTCATTACATGGTAGGGTTTCTAAACCCTTCACCATTTTGTCTTCTGTTCTCTGAATTTAGTCCAATTTATTTAAAAGTCTTTTAATATGGGACTAACAGATATGGACATATTAAATGTATTCTGGTCAGTGGTTTTTCCCATGAGATATTTCACATTGCCTTCTATTCTTTCATTTGTTTGGATCTGTTTAACAGCATCTTGATTTCTTATAAAGTCACTAGCTTCCATTTGCTCCAATCTAATTCTGAAGGAATGATTCTCCTCAGTGAGCTTTTGAGATTCTTTTTCCATCTGGCTAATTCAACTTTTTAAGGCATTCTTCTTCTCATTGCTTTTTTAAGCCTCTTTTGCCATTTGGGTTAGTCTATTTTTTAAGGTGTTATTTTCCTCAGTCAGGTTGTTGACTCTCATTTCATAATTTTCTTGCATTGTTCTCATTTCTCTTCCCAATTTTTCCTCTACTTCTCTCATTTGCTTCTTAAGATCCTCTATGGCCTGTAACTAGCTGGTATTTTTCTTGGAAGCTTTTGGTGCAGGAGTTCTGACTTCACTGTCTTCCTCCTGTTCCATGCTTTGCTCCTTTTTGTCCCCAAAATAGGAGTGTAAAGTTGGGTTGCTCTGTTTATTTTGCTTTCTTTGCCTGCTCATGTCGCCACTCAATCACTTGACTCCTGGGCTTTTTGCCACAGTAGGACTCTGCCACCAGACAGGGGAGCTTCATCTCAAACGCTGGTGTTTTCTCAGCTGCCGAAGGTATTAGTTGGGTAGCCTTCTGAAGCCTCCACACACTCTGGCAAGCTGGTCACACACCCTAGGACCTCCACCCTAGACTGCAATCCAAATCCAAGCAGGTTAAAGCAAGAGCGACTACCCCTCAGACTGGTCTCTTGGTCCCCCTACACTCTGCAGTCCAGGAGCTGAAGCTGCCACCTGGTGGCAGCTGCACGGCCCAGCACCTCAGTGGTTTCTCTCCCCGGGGGCAAAAGCTGACTGCACTCCCAACTATTGGATCCCAAAGTCCACATTGCACTGACCTCACACTTTGTATTTAGCATCTATGTGTTGATAATTCTGGAAATCACCACAGCTGCTGGTGATCTGGAGTCCCTCCAGCCGGTGGTTTGTTAGGCCTGCCCTAGGGCTAAATCCTCCGCCTCCAGCAGGGCTGGGCTGGGCTCCCAGAGCTTTGTGCTGGCCGATTCCTTCTGGCCTGCTGGGCTGTCCTCAGCAGGAGGTTAGCTTCCCTGTGTCATTTTTTAGGTTCTGTAACTACAAAGTTTGTTCAGAGTCCCCTTTTAAATGAACTGGGGGAGGTGGAAGCCAGAGCCCTGTGGAAGTGTATTCTGACTAGTATGAAAAATCGTTCCTTTTTTTTCTTTTCTGTTAATACTGCCTAAGGTTGAATTAATTTATTAGCCACATCACACTATTGGCTCTTATTGAATGTAGAGTCAATTAAAACCTGGAGGTTTTTCTGAATGAGCTACAGTTAAGTAAAATTGCCTCTGAAACTAACTGGATTTATTCTTTTAAACTTTCATCTTGCTATTTTTTCATTATTCCATCCTGACAATATATTTTTGAATCTTGATTCTGTCTCCCAATCTTTAGTGACTTCAGATAATTGTGACTTTATGTTTTCACTTAAGTTACTGATAAAAATGCTGAACCAGGGTCAAAGACTAAACCCTGTGGCATGCTGTCAGGAACCTCCCTCCAGTTTACTAACAAGAATTGTTCTAGGTGTAGTTAGCTAGCTACACGTTGCCTATGGAAGCTGATTGCAAATACCATTGCCATTCAGTCCACATAACACCATGGTACTCAAAAGAATATCTTAAGAGATTTTATTAAATGCTCTGATGAAATTAAAATGTATTAGGTCTATAACATTTACCTCATCTATCCCATACATTCAACTCACATTGATTAGGTGGTTCTGGTGATCAAGACACTGTACCCAGATAAATAAATGTAAGATATTGTGAAGAGGGAGTGCCAATAAGTGGCAGCTCACGTATGGATTCCTGAGCTGAGCCTGAGAGGAAGCTATGAATACCAAGAATGAGAATAAGGAAGACATGTCTTCCAAACATAGGGAACAGTCTGATTGTATAGAGATGGGATGGGGAGAATAGAATGTCAAATTCGGGGAACAATAGTTGACCATTTTGACTGGAATGTGTAATGTGTGAAAGAGAATAATATAAAATGCCTTTAAAGGTAAGTGGGAGCCAGATATTGGGAGACTCTTAAAATGCTAAGGCTGAGAAATTTGTATTTTATACCATAAACAATGGGGAACCACTGAAGATTTTTGAGCAGAGGAGTAATGTCAGACCTATATTTTATAAACATGAGTTTGGTAGCTGGGTAAAGGATGGAATAGAGAGAGTAAGAAGGCCACTTAGGAGGTTATTACAATAGTTTAGTCAAGAGGTTATGAAGACCTGAACTGAGGTAGTGGCTGGGTAAATAGACTGAAAGATAGATGTGAGAGATTTGAAAGTGGAATTAACAAGATTTGTCAACTGATTAGTTAAGCCTTAGTTGTTAGTGTTTTCTCTTCTAAAATGAACACACACATACATATATACACATATATGTGTGTGTATATACACATATAGGTACATATACACACATGCATACATACACATATAACACACATTTATGTATATATATATGTATATACAACACATACCTGTTTGCCTTTGGGTTATATTCCCATGGTAAAATGTAAGCTTCTTGAGGGCAGGACTGTTTTATATTTTGTCTTTGTACTGACAGTGCCTAGTTTAGTGCTTTTTACATAATAGGTGCTTAATAGATGCTCACTGGATTGAATTATGAGAGGGAAAAGTTAAGGATGATTGATGATACAAATTTGAGTGATATCATGAAAAAATTGACTTAATGTTTTCTTATTTAACTCATGCCATTTTCCAGCAATCACTTTTTTGTATTCTATAGGATAATGCAATCGTTGTCGTAAAAAAGTTATACAGTCAAGTTACATGGAGAAAATAGTAAAAGACTGGGTAAAAATACTTTGAAACTTGAATCTATTATCTTATTTATATGAGTAATGTTTCCATTGGTGCATATCATAGCTCATCCATATTTTCAATATTTGTGGGAAAATGAATGAGGATTTGAAAAAAAAGGTATGATTAGTTGAAATTCTTTTTTCCCCTGTTTCATTCCATTTAAATGAGAAATAAAAAAATACCAGATATCAAACTAAGTGGAAAAATAGTACATGCTTTTTGGTAATTAGGAATTCCAATTTTGAGTCATGTAATAGCTTCATTCACATGATGACATGATATAATTCTAGGTTATTAAGATTAACTGTAGGATTTACTTATCAGTGGTAGAAGAAAACAAGATACTTGGAATTCATTGGCTGCTAATTCTTTTGTTTCTGTTGTTAGTTATAGTAGAGTAATAAAGAAAGGGAGTCAGGTTTTTCATGTGACCAGAGTAAGGTAGAATTAAGGATGTTCAGGAAAATCAAATCTCTCATAGGTGATTTTGATTTTGAGTCAGCCACTGACAAGTAAAATTTTTTTTGACAAGGAATGCCTTCCAGTGATTATCTAGCAATTTAAATTTATTTTACTTTAATATTAGAAAAATATAAAGAAGAGGCATAGGAAGCCCAAGGCAAAATTGTAAAGAAGTAGTTATTTGCCTGCCCATTCTGTATCCCTTTACCACCTTGCGGACAACTCATGTTTCACCCTTTTGGGTAATTGCTAACTCTTATGTCTTTCCCTCCAAACCCATTATCAAAACCAATTTTAGAGCCTCCATTCAAATTGATCTATAGATGTCTGATAACTGTTTAGAAATCTCTAGAAATATCCAGAATATGACGGTTCTTAGGGCATTCAAAGAGTTTCAGCATCCTTAGGTTAAAGGGATGAAACTCTAATTGGAGAATTCCAGGCTTCATCTAGGATTGAGGTTGACTAGTTTTGGGGGCAGAGGAATCTTCCCAGAGGTCCAGGAATCATATTGCTTAGGTAGCCACCAGTTCTGTTACATTTAAGGCCAATCCTGGGCATATGAGCCATAGAGAAAACTTCTTTGTGATTTGAATTTCTGTTTGTGTTTTATAGACCCGTGTTTACAATGGTATAAGGAACCCCTGGTGAGGAAACATTTTATGGATGCAATTGTTGTGCAGTTTCCTGTTATAGAGGGCAGCCTCCTGAATTTGATAGATTAAGTGGTTTGTCCGAAGTCACAAAACCAGTCTGTGTCAGGTCTTCCTGACTCTATCCTCTATACCAAAGGACCTCTCTATGTTAACGATCTTACTTCTCAAGTTAATAGGGAAACTAATAGATGAGATGCTGAAAACTTATAGGAATAGAATCTTCCACAAGATCATTGATGAGATGCTAGTGCTTTGGGGATAATTCAAAATTCTCTTCTCTAAGAAGCATATAGGTCTTTCTTAGGATTATCATGTGAAAAGCATGTCTAAAAATGTCCCATTTTAGAGTGCCAGGACAATTCATTGTTTTAGTTTATGGTGTGAAAGAGCCAGATAAAACATCTAGTTGATGTCAAGCAGACAAAACAATAAGTATTTCAACCAGTAGGCAGGGTGTCGGGGGGCAGGTGGGGAGGGGAGGTCTCTGCATACATATCCTGGGATATTCTTGGCCTGGTAGAATGAGAATCCAAGCAATTGGGAGCTGGAAGGAAAGGACATTAGCTATTATTTAATCTATCCTCCTCACCTTACTGGAGAGGATACTTGAGTCTTACACAGAGGAGTAGTAAATACCTCTATGGAGTCCCTTGATGAGTATTAGGAAGTATTTTCTGCATCAAGATCTCCCTTGCACTTAATTATCATAATTCTTAAAAAGAAAGGAACAAGTATTCATTACATGCCTACTATGTCAGGCAGACTATGTGCTGAGCACTTTACAAATATTATTTCATTTGATTCTTACAACAACTCTATGATACAGGTGCTATTATGACCTCCATTTTATAGTTGGAGAAACTGAGGCAGACAGAGATTGGGACCTGCCTAGGCTCACACATTGTATTTGAAGCCAAATTTAAACTCAGGTCTTCCTAACTCTAGGACCAGCACTCCGTCCATTGCACCACCTAGAAAGTCATTCTTGGGATTGCCTCTTAACCAATCTCCCAATATGCAAGAGAAATAAAAAATATATTCTTTGTCTGCAAAATTTACAGGCTTGTTGAGAGATAAGATCTACATATGTGAAAACCCAAAAAGATAGCATTTGATCACTGCAATTCATTATATTTTACATATGTGATCTCATCTGAGTATCACAAAAGATTTGTAAGGTGATCTCTGTAGGTAGTGTTACCCCCCTTTTCAGGATGAGGCAGATGAGGTTTAGTGAGAATAAATGACTTGTCTGTGGTCACATAGGGGCAGCTAGATGGTGCAGTGACAGAGTGCAAGGTCTGAAGACGGGACGACTCATCTCCATGAGTTCAAATCGGGCCTCAGACACTTCCTAACTGTGTGATCCTGGGCAAGTAATATAACCTTGTTTGCCTCAGTTGCCTCAACTGCCAAATGTGTTGGAGAAGGAAATGGCAAACTGCTCCAGTATCTTTGCCAAGAAAATCCTAAATGGGGCCATGAAGAGTTAGACATGACTGAAACCACTGAACAACATCAATGTGGACATATAATTGAGGAAGAGGAGATTTTAATCTGAGATTCTCTTGTCTTTAAGTCTAGCAGGTATTCTATTACACCACATTGCCTCTCTAATGATTTAGTAGCTGAATGAGTAGAATGATCTCCTGTGAGCTTCTTAGATAAAAGAATTTTGAATTATTCCCAAACTACTAGCATCTTGGAAATGATCTTGTGGAAGATTCTATGCATATAAGTTTTCAGCACCTCCTCTATGGACTTCTAATTACATTTTCCCTATTAACTTGAGAAGTAAATAGAAGGTATTGTAGGATTTTAGAAGCAAGAAAAATGGCTTTGGGCAAGAATGTTGAGGAAGGGTTCATGGTAGAGGTGAGTCTTGAGATCTGAAGGCCAGGTAAGATTTCAATAGGTGAGGGGGAGATGGAAAGGAAGTCTAGATGAAGGAAGAGCCCAGAGACAGATTTTCTTGGCCTTTATGGAAATGATTTAATATAAACAATGCTAAATATCAGAACAACCAATTATAGCTGATATGAGGACATTTCAAAGCCTAATACTCTATGACAACATTTAGCTACTTGTTCTAAGCCTCCATCAGTTTTCTTTGTGGTCCATTGATTCCAATTCACTTTTCCTCATTATATGGTTATGATTTACATTCTGTTCTGTTTTCTGCTTCTGCTTTTGAGGCCGAAAATTTCAAGTTGGTACTTAGCAATGACAGATGGAGATCTGACTGATAGCATGCGAAGGTTCATGTGAAGGAATAGTGGGAGATAAGGTTGGAAAGGTAGGTGGGGGCCAGATCGTGGACGGGCACATAATAGGCACTTGATAAATACTTGTTGGTTAATTAATTGAAGTGTGCTTCCTTTCCCCCTGCACTCTGGGGAAAGGCTCCATTAACCCTATGCTAGTTTTGGTTTTGTTTATACTAGATGGCCTAGACGGATTCAGAAAAGTCTAAGGTCAATTACTGAGAGAGGAAAATTAGGTCCTGAGTAGGATAATTTGCATTATCAATTTGGGAAAAATTACTGTGGGGAGTGTGCTGCAGAAGAAACAAGAAATGAGTATATAAGTCAGGTTCCCCACCCCTTTGTAATGGTAAGGGAATTTGAAGATCTTCCCTGCCCTTTAATGGGGCTCAAGTGGAGGGCTTGATTGGGGGAGGCTTGTTTTTCAGGAAGGCCCACACCTTTTGTTACTTTGTAATTAGGCAATGGATCATGAAGGTTGTGATGTCCTCTGACCCTGAAGAAAGGTGTATATATACTCTGAGATGACGTTTTGCTTTGGGGCTCACTCTTGGGAAGAGTTGTGTGATTTGGCCAGATGAGACTCTGGGTAGCTGTTGAGCCCCCTGGCTTTGAAAACCCAAATGTTGGTGCTTCTCTCTCTGGTGACGAACTATGTATGTATGTATGTATGTAATGGTCAGACAGCTAGAAGCCCTCTCTGTTGGTCTGTTGAATTGTGTTATTTCTCTGTCTACATTTTTTGTCTGCTTGTAATTTCTGTTTGTATTTTCTGAAGTTCAGGGTGCTGACTTTCCCCCCCAGACTAAGTGAATGATATATATGTTTGATTAAAGTAAGATTGTTAATTGCTTTTGAGTTGCTATCCTTTAGAAAAGCAGATCAAAGAACCTGTGCTAGCAACCATCCTTGGTATGCTAGGGTGCTTACTGTTACTCCCTGGTATAAGGATTGCCAGGAATCATCAGGGACTTGCTCAAAGGGGAACATCATGCTTCTGAGGGCCAAGTTTGCATGGCTCCATAGGTTTTTCTGACAAAGTTTTGGGACCTAAAAATGGTGCAGAAGGAGCAGGTGATGGTTAATATCTCATTCCCAGCTTAAGTAAAGCCATGAATTTACAATCCACAAATTGAGACTTGGGTTGGTTGTTTCTGAGATGAAGTTTGCTTTGACTGTCTCAGACAGAAGCTATTTGGTTTGTTTTCATCCAAGCATCCATTATGTACATGAGACAAAGCTTGAATTTAACTGTAGGGAAGGAGTTCCTCTTCATTATGCTCTCTGCCATGAAATCAATTGAGAATTAGGATTCTGATTGCCTCCTAGGCAGTCTTCTCACACAATTCATAGAATAGGCTCTTTACATCACTACTGCCTGAGTTGCTGACTTGAGGCCCCAGACAATAAATCAATTGATGCTTTTGCAAATGTTCTCCAGAGCACCTAATAGAAAACTACATGTAATTAGCGTGGTAGATAAAATGTGAAGGAGAGTGATTCCTTTCCTGAGTGTTGATTCAAGGGCATTGTTAGACTTTTCAAAGGAATACCAAGCGATTAGCCTTTTGTATTTTAGTGGTAAAAGCACTGAATTGGGGTCAGAGAAGCTGCCCCCACTATCTATTACTTTCCTAGATAAAAGAGGGAAATTAGAATGGATGGATTGTAAGTTTGCTTCCACCTGTGTGCCTATGAACCAATCCTGACTGATTGAACATCTAAAGAAGTACCAGAGAGAAAAACTTGGAGTTTCTAGCTCTGTCTATTTTAGTTGTATGATATTGGGTGAATCAGTTAATCTTGTTGGACCTCACTTTCTGAATCTATAAAATGAGCATAATAATTCTTACATGATGAATTTTACAAGGTTGGTGTGAATATCAAATGAGATGATACATAAGAAATAACTTTATAACTATATGTTTTAAACATCATTGCTTTTCAAAGGGAAGTATATCACTTAAGAATGGGACAAAGTTCAGGGCTTGAAGTGATTGGATACAGATTTTAAAATAATACCCTTTGTTTTTATATCACATTCATTTCCAAATAAATCTTGCAACTCTGCCCTACCCAATGAGACTCTTCTTGTAACAAATATTAAAAGCAAAGTAAAACAATAAACAGTTCAGCAAAACCAGTCATGCAACCAACCAACGCATTATATCTGATGGTTTATATAGTATTCCACATTATACCCATAGTCTTCTTTTTCTGCAGGGAAGGGAAGAAGCTATGTTTTCTCAACTTTCCTTGAATGTCATTTAAAAATACTACATTTGAATTTAACATTTCTAACTCTAATACCTATTCTGAGAATTAATTCCTCATTCAGGTCAAACCCCATCCCATGATGACCTTAGCTTTAAATGCCTAAGGATGGTACTAGGACTAACTTGCCCAAAGTTTCTCTGAGGCTTGGACTCAGCCATCCTAGAAAAGACTAGATCTCTGTTACTTAACTTTAATACATGTTTTAAGTGATACAATGATGATAACAGAGAAAGGCCTTTGTATTGATTTTTAAACTGGGGTCTGTAAACCAGGGGCAGGCAGGTGACCCAATAGAGTTTAGAGTCAGGAAGACTCCTTTGCTTGAGTTCAAGTCTGGCCTCAGACACTTACTGGCTATGTGACCCTGGGTAAGTAACTTAACCCTGTTGACCTCAGTTTCCTCATCTGTAAAATGAGTTGAAGAAGGAAATGGCAAACCACTCTGGGATCTTTGCCAAGAAAACCCTAATGGGGTCACAAAGAGTCAGTCATGACTGAAATGAATGAGCAACAAAACAGGGTTTGAGGAAACCAGACCACAAATGTGAAAGAGGAACACTTAGTACAGACAGTCCCCACTTTGCATGACAGTAAGACTGAGGCAACTGCATAGGGGGAAAGACACACTGAGAAGCATTTATTCATTTAATAGGGAAAGGAAAGGGGAAAAGGGACTAAGCATTAATTAAGTGCCTACAGACACTGTGTTAAGCAGCTTTTACAAATCTTATCCCATCTATTTCTCACAACAATCCTGTGAAATATGTGCTGTTTTTATTATGTCAATTTTATGGGTGAAGAAATTGAGGTAATATAGATTAAGTGACTTGCCCAAGTTATATAGCTAGCAACTTAAGCAGTATTTGGACTCAGGTCTTCCTGATTCCATGACCAGCATACTAACCACTGAACTACCTACCACCTAGCTGCTTTTATATGTAGACAGTATATAGCCTGCAGAAACATGTTTCACTTTTTGATGGTGATCAAATCCAATCCAGTGAACACTACTATAAGCAAGAGACTCTACTATGTAATGGAGACATAAAGACAATGAAAAGCTATTGTCACTCTCAAGGAAGTTATGTTCTACTGGAGGATACAAAATGTAAGCTAATAAATCTATACACAATACTGCTTAGATAAAATTCTGAATGAATTGTGCAGACCATTGTAGTCTGATGATTAGTAACTGAAAATGATTACAATATGAAATATTGAGATTTTAAAGACATTCTCAAATTAATATATAACCACCAGAAGCTACTCTTGGCCACTTACGTGATCCTGTTTAATAACAAGCCTAACATCCCTATAGTTCTCAGAGTACCACACCTCTCTCTCCTAATTTCACTTTATTTTTCAGGTGGTGGTACTCACCTTGTTAGTCTAGGGGTATGGTCATTATAGATTTATCTGATTAGACTCTCATCTCACTCCTCAACAACTGGCAAAACTGCCTTCCCCTCTTGGCATAGTGTTACAACAGATGTTAATTATGTGATTAAATAGCTTAATAAGGGTGACATAAGAACAGACAGCTAGGTGGTACAGTGAATAGAGTGCCAGGCCTAGAGTCAGAAAGATTCATCTACCTCTATTGAATGTAATTTTTATTACATTATGATCTGAAAAAGATGCATTTAATATTTATGCTTCTCTGCATTTATTGTTAGGTTTTTATGTCCTAATAGATGACCAGTTTTTGTCTAGGTGTCACATACCCTGAGAAAAATTTTCTCCAGAGGTCTATCATATCTAACTTTTCTAAAATTCTATTCATCTTCTTAACTTCTTTCTTGTTTATATTTTGGTTAGATTTATCTAGTTCTGAGAAGAGAAAGTTGAAGTCCACCACAAGTATAGCTTTACTATTTCCTTTTGTAACTTATTTATCTTTTCCTTTAAGAATTGGGATGCTATACCATTTGGTGTGTGTATGTGTGTGTGTGTGTATATATATATATATATTTAGTATGATATTGATTCATTGTCTATAGTATCTTTTAGTAAAATGTAGTTTCCATGCTTATGTCTTTTAATTAGATCTAATTCTGGCTTTTGTTTTGTCTGATATGATTGCTACCCCCCCCCTTTTTTTTTTTACTTTAGCTATAGCATAATAGATTCTCCTCTCTGCTTCTACTACATTTCTTGTAAACAACACATTGTAGGATGGGGATGGCTAGTTAGCATAGTGAATAGAGCACTGGCGCTCGAGTCAGGAGGACCTGAGTTCAAATCCAGCCTCAGACACTTGACACTTACTAGCCATGTGACCTTGGGCAAGTCACTTACCCTCAATTGCCCTGCCTTCCCTCCTACAAAAAGCAACCTCCCCAATCTACCCCCCCCCAACAAAAACATATTGTAGGATGCTACTTTTTAATACACTCTACTATCTGCTTCCATTTTATGGGTATACTCATTCCATTCACACTCACAGTTATGATTTCCGTGTATTTCTCTCCATCCTGCTTTTTCCCTCTTGTTTATCCTTCTCTGTCTCTCCTTCCTTTCACCCTGTACTTCCTCAAAAGAGTTTTGCTTTTGATCACTACCTCCCCTAATCCATTCTCAGCTCTACCATCCTATTATTCCCCTCCCCTCTTACATCAACTTTGTGAGTTCAAATCTGGCCTCAGACACACATTAGCTGTGTGACTCTGGACAAGTCATTAAACCATGTTTGCCTCCATTTCCTTATCTATAAAATGTCCCAGAGAAAGAAATGGTAAACCGTTCCAGTATCTTTGCCAACAAAACCTCAAATGAGTTCATGAAGAATTGGACATGACTGAAAATGACTGAACAACAATAGCAATAAAGAATGTTTTAACTATATTCTTTCCCAATAACCATGGAAACAAAAATTTTAAAACATAGTATATGAAAATAAGCACTATGCTGGTTATGCACCCACTGCTCCTCTTAGACCTAGGCAACCACAAAGTTGTCTATAAAAGTGCTACAAACCCAGGAAATTCAGGAAAAATATTGTATGCTTATTTCAGACCTCCTCATCAGCCACAAAGGTACTAGGCAGTATCCTTCAAGTCTGGTTCACTCACAGCCTCCTTAGTGTGTCAGTGTCTAGTCAATTGGGGGATTGACTAGACAATAGTAATTTTCTGCTGTTTTTCTTCTTTCATCACTCTGTGGATCAGAAGACACTGATCCTGCCTTCTAATTGCTTATTGGTTCAACTGTTCATCAACTGGGTTGATTGGGATTTAATTACTCCCTGTGTTTTCTTCATTGCAAAGGCAGTGATAGTGTTATGATCACAGGCATACCCAGATATGGAGAGAGAACCAACATGTGATCACCATTCCTTGTATTATTCTTCATTCTTCAAAATTGTGTTGGCTACATCATATATAATATCTGTCACGTCTCTTTAGTTTTTTTTTTCATATCTTCCTCCCTGATTGCAAAAGCTTTGCCTTCCTCCCCTTCTACTACCCACAGTAGAAGAGTGTGAAGAGGGGTTACAGTTAGGTAGATAAAGTTTAAGGTTGCATAAAAGCAAGGACGGCTTGTGTATGGAATCTAGAAATATGGATATCCTTTAAAAAATTAATTAATTTACTTTTAACATTCATAAATTTTTTTGGGGGAATTTCAAATTCTCTCCCTCTGACTCCTCCCTCACTCATCTAGAAGCTAAGCTATACATCGATTAAACATATGAAGTCATGCAAAACATATTTTAATATTAGACATATTACAAAAGAAAGCAAGAAATATAAAGAGAAAAAATATTCTTCTCAATCTGCACTCAGAGTTCATCATTTCTCTCTCTGGAGGTGGATAGCAAATTTCATCATGAGTCCTTTGGAATTGTCTTGGATCATTGTTTTGATCAAAGTGGTTAAGTCTTTCAAATTTGATCATTGTTATAATATTGCTGTTACTGAGTAAAATTTTTTTTTTTTTTGGTTCTGCTTACTTCGCTTTACATCAATTAAGTCTTCCCAGGTTTTTCTGAAACCATCCCTGCTGTTCATTTCTTATAGAACAATAATCCATAACAATCATATACCACAACTTGTTCAATCATTCTCTAGTTGATGGATATCCCCTCAGTTTCCCATTCTTTGCCACCACAAAATGAACTGTCATAAATATTTTTGTACATATTGCTTCTTTTTCCTTTTTCTTTGATCTCTTTGGGATACAGACATAGCAGTGCTATAGCTGGGTCAAAGGGTATGCACAATTTTAGAGCCCTTTGGGCATAGTTCCAAATTGTTCTCCAGAAGGGTTAGATCAGTTGACAACTTCATCAACAGGGCATCAGCGTTTTTTTTTTTTTCATATTTTTTCATATCCCCTCCAGTTTTTATCATTGTCCTTTTCTATCAGGAACATGGATATTCTTAGGAATCATTCTCATCAAGCCATATTAATAAGACAAAAACCAGTCCTTTTAGTATGTTTCTCTGATGTCTTATCTTTCCTCAACCCTCTCTCCTTTATCTTTACTCTGTGTCTCAATGTAATGGGAATGTAAATTTAAAGATCTTCCCTGCCCCTAGGCTAAAGTGCACCTGGAGCCTGGGGTGGGAGGCTTGTTTTTCAGTAGATACTTCTTGATTGGCCAGTGAGTCAATAAGGTTGTTACATTCTGTGAGCCAGGAGAAGGCTATATAAGCCCTGATGTGTAGCTTTGTTTTGGGGCTCACTGTGAGAAGTGTTCTGTGATTTGATCTGGATTCTGGGAAGCCATTGTTGAGAGCCCCCCGGCTTTGAAAAACCCAGATGTTGAAACCCAGATGTTGATTTGGTATGGATGTAATGGTTGGACAGTTTGGAAATCTGTCTACTTGATCTGTTTCTCTGTCTTGATAATTCTGTCTGTGTACTCTGAAGTTTGGGGTGCTGACCTTTTTCCCATGAACTAGGTAAATGATGCATATTTGACTGATTAAAGTAAGCTTGTTACCCCATTTTGAGTTGCTTTCCTTTAACAAAGCAGATCTAAGAACCTGTGGTGGCAGTGACCCTGGGGATGCTGGGGTGCTTGCCACTACACTCAGGGACCTCATTCACTCTTATTTCTTCCACTATTACGCTTACACAGGTACCTCCAAGTGTCATCTGCCTTTTTATTTTTTTTTTTTATCAAACTTTAGACCACATTTCCAACTATCTACAAGACAGATGTACTTGAACTTGAACACTCTACCTTAAACCCAACATATCCCAAACTGAATTTATTATCCTTCTTCTATCCCCAACCTGATTATACGTCTGACTTCACTTTTTCAATCTTTCATGGTACTTAATCACTCATGCTTGACACCTTGGTATTACTCTCAATATTTCCCCCTCTCATGACTTACTGTCAATCAACTGTCAAGCTTTTTAATGTCTGTTTCCTCAATCTGTCTTGTGTTTATATATTCTTCTCGAATCCTAGGACTACCATGCTAGCTTAGGGCTTTATTACTGCAAAAACCATAGACTGTTGGGGATGATTGAGTTAGGAGAAGTCTTGGTGAATCCATCTCTGATTATGTATAGAAGAGAATAAAAGTGGCATCAATTAAAAAAGCAAAACTTGGGGGAATCAGACTACTAGACAAATGGTCAATTTCTTGATACTCCCTGCATCTCAGTTCCAAATCAAATATTGACTTCCTGGCCCTAATTTCCATCTCTAACAATTGGTATTACTGCTCATCTCAGTTTTGGGTACTCTACAGACACCCTTGTATGGAATTACAGCATTTTATGGTTGGAAGGGTTATCTAATTAAATGTATATCCTCCAAAGAATCATCTCTACACATATATTAGTATACACTTATCAGCATATCTACTAGATAAACTATACACTTATATATTCATGAAGTATATCTAGGGCATTGAATTCAGTCCTCTGATCACAGTTTTAAGAAAATGTTAAGCTTAACGTTTCCAAAGGAAGACAAAGAGAGGGGTGAAGGGTCTTTAATTTTATGCCATAAGATGATATGTCAAGAAACTGGGAATATTTGGCATAAAAGGGGAAAGACTTGAGCAAGAAGCAAGATAGCTGACTTCAAGTATTTGAAGGCCTTTCACATAGCACATGGATTGACTTGTTCTGTTTGGTCCCAGAGTGGATATCTAGGAGCAGTCATATAGTCAATAAACATATATCAAGTGCCTACTATGTGCAGGACACTCTGCTAAGTTCTGAGGATACAAAAAAGAGGCAAAAGATAGTTCCTGCCCTCAAGGAGCTTACATTCTAATGGGTAAGGACAACACACAAAATGAAGCTGAAAAACTGGATATTAGCAGGATATAACTTGCCACAGGGGCATGAGAGAGAAGTCCAGAGGAGTGCATCTTGATGGAAAGAGATGCAATGGTTAGAAGTTTTGAAGAGGTAAATTTTAGCTTGATATAAGTAATAATTTCTTTAAAATTGGAGCTATTTAAAAATGTAATGGGTTGCCTCAGGTGATAGTATTTATTCTCCCACGAGATAGTATACAAACAAAAGATGGTACCATTCTTGGTACCCCTTCCACCTTCTTTGATGCCTTCCCCCTAAGGTTACTCTCTATCTATTTCATATGTGTTTTTATTTATCTATATATGTAAATATGTGCACATCATTTTTCCATAAGAATGTAAACTCCTTAAGAGTAAGAACACTTATTTTTCTTTCTTTCATTTTTTTTTTGTATCATCAGCACCTCATATAGCACAATGTTTTCCATATCGTATAATCTTATTAAATGATTGTTGACTGATAGCACTCAGGTCTTTCTGGAAGAAGGTGGCCAACCTAAGGCTTTGGCAGCATTATGAAAATCTGTTAATCGAATAAAAGAAAGGTAATCCCAATCCCTCTGTCCACAACACTATACTGTTATAAATAAAAGCCTCTGTCTCTGTGTCTGTGTCTGTCTCTCTCTTGCTCTCGCCCTCCCTCTCTCTTTTTTTGGTCTCAACTATTCAGCAAAAATCATTTGCTCTCATCTTCTGGAACTGTTTCAATTTATTATTTTACCAGTGAAAACCTGGAAACCAAGAAAACCTAGTTACAACCAATAAATAGGATATCCTGAGACAAGCTGTGGACAGTTCCTGACAGATAAGTTTTTTTCTCCTCAAATTGCCATCTTTACTAAACTTGCCCTGGACTCACCAGAGGCCTTTATGTAGAATTCCAGACAGTTTCTCTATCAACTTCCCAGGTCCTGTTGATAGGGAATGAGGGAGAGAAATTTGGTCTCCTTCCTTTTCTGGAACTAGACAGTTGCTTCTGTGGGAGGAGGGTTGGGGCAGAAGAAAAACAAGGTAGAATATTGTATTAAATTGAAAGGGATTCCATTCTGTGCTTCTGGATCCCTAGGGTGACAGTAATGTTCAGTCAGTTTTCACAACTCTCTTGTGAAAACATGAATAAATAATCAGTTTTTGAAAGCAAATTGTCGCTTTCAAAAACCAGACCCAGATATTCAAAGGCAGATGAGCTAGATTTAAGTATATTTGTAGGTGTAATTGGCAAAAGTATGACAGGGCTGAATCTAGTGGATACCTATTTTTGTAGTGTAGTATACCTCTTTTCATAGTAGGCAAATAGTTAAATAATTGTACATTAGAAGCAGAAGGAAGTCAATAGAGAGGTACAGGAGCAGAAAGGGAGGCTGTTTGGCCATGTAGTGAGATCAAGGGCTAATCAATAGATGATTCACACATTCTATTATTCTTTTTCTTTTTAAAGCAATTGGGGTTAAGTAACTTGCTCAAGGTTACATGGCCAGTTATTTCTGCGTATGGTGCTAAGTATCTGAGCCCAAATTTGATCCCCAAGTCATCCCGACACTGGGGCCGGTGCTCTTACTCGCTGTGCTACCTGGCTGCCCCACATTCTATTATTCTTAATCACAGGATATGAACAGATTTAGGAGACAGTCCCCAGATTGTTGGGGGCACTCCCCTGCAAAAGTTTTCGGGGAGAAAATGGACAAGTTTGGAAAGTGTGCATTGATTACAAACTGCACAAATACATTTACAGAATGTACCCACAAGGCTGAGGATTCAGATGCAACAGAGTATTGAATTTTCAGTCCTTGGAGGTCTTCCTTTTGAGTCCACTCAATGGGGACATTGCCAAGGGGATTCTAGCTCAGATATTGTTTGAGATGCGTCTTAAAGCTTGAAAAGAGATTTTGTCAAGTAGATTCCTGGTGGAGAGAGAAGCAGGAGGAAATACATAAAGACAGACCCTGGTGGCTCAAGCAGGTGCAAGTATATATTTTTATTCTTGACTATTTCACCAGTCAGAAGATCATTTGTATCTTGGGGTCACAATTTAGGATGGGATGATCTCTGAGGTTCCTGCCAACTTTGAGAGTCTGTGAATAGAATCATAGAGTTTTAGAGTTGGGAGGGGCCTAAGAGGTCAATCTTGTCCATAAATCATTGTATAGGCAGGATTTAGACTCAGGAAGACCTGGATTCAAATTCTGCCTCAGGCATTTACTAGTTGTGTGACTCTGAAGACATGTTTGATTTCTCTGTGCTTCAGTTTCTTATTTGAAATATGCGGAAATGGAATTTGATGGTTCAGCATTAATCACAGGATCATACACTTAGAGTTAGTAGGAACCTTAGGGATTATTTTATCCAACCCCTCATTTTATGTATGAGGAAACTGAGTCCTAGGAAGGTAAAGTGATTTACTCAAGGTCACCCTTGTAACAATTAGCAGAGAGAAGTTTTGAACTTGGGTCCTATGCCTTCATATCCACTAGTTTTTCCACATTAACATCTTACCTCTGCTCTGTGCATTGAAGACAAGGTAAATGGTATGTTATTAAATTCTATAATTTAATTAAAAAATGAGAAGAAAGAAAAACATGTTAATACTTTTAACCTATGGCACAATATACATTACTAGGAAATAATTGCCAATGGGTACAGTAAGATTTTAGATAAAATGAAAAGAAGAAAAAAACTTCTCTGCTTGCCTTCCTGAATTTTAATATTGGAATCCAGTGATAGAAATCAGAGTCTCTGTAGGAGTCAGTCTAGATAACAAAGGGGTACCTAACATGGGGAAGAAAACAGAAGGTGGAGTTCAGCATGAGATAGGTGGGCTCCTTCTGATATCCCTGGTACAGTATACTTTGGCACACATACCCACTTAGTGCTGATAGAGCCATCCCTCTGAGTCAGGCTCAATGCCCCCATCCCACTGTGAGAGATGATGGGAGGATTTACATGATTAGCTGACTAATTGGAAGCCTGTGGTCTACACACTGCACATCTCCATCGATCGGATTTGGCAGGGAGTCAGGGAGATACATTTGACAGATGGATGAAATACAAATTCTTGTAGCAAAATTTATCATCCCTTCCCCCACTTGCCCCTAACATTTATCTTCAGGAAGCTCAGCCCAGAGGCAGGGAGAAAAAATTAAGGGACTTTAAGGGAAGATTTTGAATGGGCTCTGGCTTCTTGTCACAATATAATTGTTGTTGTTATTGAGTTATTTCAGTCTTTGTGGCCCTCTTTGGGGTCATAATATAGGGATTATGGTTAAATGTAAAGTCATTTGTTACTGAAGGTATTTGGGGATTTATTCAATAGTAATAACTAATACAGCTTTCTCCGTGGATAGCTATAATTTGGCAGAAGCTCTTGACTTAAGTGCTTTTTACTCTTGGTCAACCTTAAAGATGGAGTTGCAGATGCCTCAGGTAGGTGGGATAAAGGGGTAGGGGAAGTTACCTATGCTTGACTTCCACCAGTTCTGATAGAGTTCCTTATGTCTTGGGGTATTAACCTGGGTTCTTATTAAATATACCTTTGTGGGCAGCTATAGAGCTGAAAGGTGAACAGCTTCATTCATAACTCATTTATCACAAGTCCATGACCTTTTCCACTTCACCATGAGCATTTATTTGCTAGTCCCTGGACACTCATACGTTTCACCATGGTGGTTCTCTCTCTCAGTTTTACAAGGAAAGAACAGCTTATTCAGCCCCAGGGGCCCCTAGTTTTTTAATAGTAGTCTTTAGGATTTAGGACTTAGGGATTAGCATTTGGATGAAGTTCATTGACAGTGGCAGGAAAATATGTGACTGAAACATCACTGACAAAAATGCTGATGGTTCCAAATTTTCTGAAAGTCATTGTTGTAAGTGTCAAGACTTCTGTTTCCCTGATGTCTTCCGATATTTGACCTATAGAAGGGAAAACCTATGGAACTTTTTTGGAGAAGGGTTTTGGTGGTGCACATAATCATGTTCAACATAAATCCTTATATGATTCAAACCCCGTTCTCCATTATCTAGCTGACTAGATAGTCATATGGGTGTGACATTTTGAATGAGGGTAAGATTAATGTTGGTGAGGTAGATTTATGTGACTAGTTTTACAGCAAAATGATGAAATTTGAATCTTTATCCTTTATATCTTCCCCTTACCATCTCTTATTTTTCACAATTATGTGGATGAACTTTATCCACTTGGCTTTTCCTCTGTGGATAATTAGGCCTACCTGATTTGAGTGATTTCGAATTAATTTAATTTAATTTAAGTTAATTTCATCATGTGACATCTGTTCATCAGGTGATACTGATCTCTTTGCTTTTCCTCACATTATGACATATTTCATAACTGAATATTTTCACGGGTTATCTTCCATGCTTGAAATTCTCTTCCTCTTCATATATGCTACCTAGCTTCTTTGGCCTCCTTCAAGTCTAAGTTAAAGTCTGACTGTAAGAAACCTTTTCTAGCCTTCCTTAATCTTAGTGCCTTCCCTCTAGACTATTCCAAATTTATCCTGTGTTTATACACAGTTGTTTGCATGCTGTCTTCCTTACTTGATCAAGAACAGGGAGTTTTTTTCCTGTTTTTGTTTTTTGCCTCTTTGTATCCCTAGTGCTTAGACCAGTGTCTGCACATAGTAGGAATGTAATAAATTCTAGCTGGTTGATTGACTCTCTGTGACTCAAAAAGCAACCTAAGACTACAAGGAATTAAGTAAGGAAATAAACATTTATTAAGCGTTTACTATATACTACTATATGCCACTATGCTAAATATTAGAGATATAAATACAAGCAAAAAGAAAGATAGTCTCTACCTTCAAAGAGCTTATGTCCTAATGGGGGAAGATAACACACCAAAGGCAGCTGAAAAATGGCGTGAGGGCAAAGGATGGAGGTACCAGCATGGGGACATGGTTTTGAAATATAGGATCCAGAAAAGAGTGAATGAAAACCAGTCTGAGTCCTTCCACAAAATGAAATTTACTGATGGGACAAGTGGGTAGACCTTACCCTGTTATAAAGGCTATTGAGGTGGTTGGATATTCCTGGGTGAGGAGACCTCAGGTGCTGAGGGAAGTCCCTGGGTTACATTTAGTATCCCTAGCAAATTAGCATAGACCCTGATAACTTACCTTAAAAGGAAGTGGGATGTCAGGTAGCTAGAGCAAAGGGTCACCCAGGTACATAGTTTTTTTCTTTTTTTTTGGAGGGCGATTGGGGTTAAGTGACTTGCCCAAGGTCACACAGCTAGTTTTTATGTTAAGTGTCTGAGGCAGGATCTGGACTGAGGTCCTCCTGACTCCAGGGCCGGTATACCCAGGTACATATTAATTTTCTTAGAATTTATGAAATAGCAGGAAACTTAAAGGGAGGACCCTAGCATGTTGGGTAGATCTCCAGGGTAGATTTACAGGAGTTAAATATCCAAGAATCACACAGCATGAAAACCCATGAATGGGTTGTTATCTATACCACTGGAAAGAAAACCAACATTGACAAGATCATAGACCCATGGATGTACTAAAAAAAAAAAGGGCAATGAATTGAGTCACACACTCTTTTTCTCAATTCTGTAAAACATCTTTTCTTTTCTCCTTTGAAGACATATTTGTCACATTATGTTTTAGGGCTTTTCTGATTCATTCATTCAATTCATTAAAAAAAAACATTTTATTGACTACCTAGTGTGTGCAAGTTAATAGCCATGCTACTCTCATGTGCTCCTTAATAACAGACAATATTCACCTTCTTCTTTGTCATTGTGTTACCTAGATTGTATATTCTCTGGGGCAAGAATGCAAGTTCCAAACTTCCATGCTTTATACAGGGTTTTGCACAAACTTATGATGATGTGTAAATAATAAAAAATCAGAGATATCTAATTAGAATAACAAATGATCAGTTCTCTTCAAGAGGGGCAGAAAGACATGCTAGTGGCTTCTGGAGAGCCTCTGCAGGGAGCTCCCAAAGTCACTCAGTTTGCCAGTGAAGCCCAGGGAAGTACAAGGTGGAATTTTCCAGCTCAGTGGCCTTTCTGATTTTAAACATCAGAAAATGAAAGTAGAACTGAAGAATGTGCCTGGAAGACAGCAGCAGGAGAGTTATGCAAATCGTCAAAGTTGTCATTCAATCTTTCTCTTCTTTTTAGTTTTTATCAAAGCATTAAGCAAACACAGACTTTTTTTCCTCTAAAAGGAAAGAAAGACAAAAATGCTTTTCAGTTCATCAGCTGGAGGTCAGAGGATCTCAAAGGCTGTTCTTTCTTGCTATAGATTAGAAATATTTGCTCTCTCTTAGAGCTCTCTTGCTTTCTAAGTGTTTCAGACTAGTTACTTAATGCACCCACAACAATAAGAATTGACTCAAACGCCCAGATTCAGAAAGAATTTAGCATGTTTCCCTAGTAGGGGGAGGATGGAAAAGTTTCCAAAGGTGCTCACTCAATTTTCATCTGATATCTTTTAGGGAGAGTATCTGTTTTCTCAAAGATAAAAAAGATAAAGAAAAGAAGATTCAGGAGAAATCTGGAAATTGTTAATGATGAAAATTGACAGTGAGTTACATTGGGTCAGTTTACCTTCTAAGACTAGGAAAGTCTTGTTCAGAATCTACTCATGTTGCCCCTGGAGATTAAGGCTGTAGGGGTGATTGACTAATAGGGTCTTTTGTGGCTGAGTCATTAACATGAAGGCCAGGGCAGTGACATGCCTGATCATGCATATGGCAGTGATGGAACCCATTTCTTCATTTCATTCTCATTGCTGATCTGTGACTTCACTATTTCTATGATTCTGTATATATATCTGATACTGGTGGTAATGCTGACCCTGGCTATCAGGTCTGCAGGGCTCCTATCTTTCCCAGTGTTCAATTGCTTACATCCTAGTGAGTGAAAGTCTTATTAGAGGACAAATTAGCTTTTCCTCCAGCTTCTTAGGGGACCAGTTATGCCTTCTGTCCTTCCACTTGCTCTCTTAGTTGTACTGATATGGGCATCACCTACTGACCTGAAGGAGTTAAAGAACCTAATTATGTGCCTCCCTGATAGGCAATAGGGGAAAGTTTTTAAGCCTATCTTTCCAGGGAATTGTTGAGTGGAGACTCTGATCAATTTGATGACTTCCCCAACCAATTGAATGATATTACTGAGTATCGGCCTTTGTTAGAAGTCTCTGAGGGGCACTTTGTGATGCAGGGTAAGTGCCATGGAGGTCCACGGGTACCATGATTATAGAACAAAAAAAATCTTGATTGAGACTCAAGGGAAAGGATTCTTATTGAATGAGTTATCTCCCTTTGTGATCTATGAGAGTAACTAGCTCGATAGCCCTTTATGTCTTGGCTATTGACAAGTTAGAAGAGTACACGGGAGAACAAACCTTCTGTCTCTAAGCCATTCTGTCTTCAAGGATATGTCAGAGAGACAGGGAAAGACCAAATACTAGGAGTTCTTAGGCAGCCCTGGAAAAGCTACAGGTCTTTCCAATTACCATTGACCTTAAAAAAGACTTCAACAAAGAAGCCAGTGAGTGTGTGACTGGACAAAGTTGCTCAAGAGGTTCATGTTGGCCAAAGTGGAGGAATGACCAGTGGCTATTGTTTTTCGCCTGGTGGCAATGAGGTTATGGACAATATCTATGAACTTTAATTCTTGTGTGAAAGAGGAGGTATTTTGAATTTCCTAGATAGCATATCTTGAAATCTAACATTCTAGCTAGATAAGGATAAATTCTTGGACAGTCCCTCATAGATAATTCCAAATTTCAAAGAAAAACTGGAAGAAAAAGGCTTAAGAGCTTTTCTCTCTTTCATTCTCCATCATCTCTATCCTGCCCTTCATGTAGGTCCAGAGCACTGATCTCTACCAGTGAGGAGAGAGTCTCATACACATGGCCTTTGGGATTGGGTTTACATGAGAGTTTGGGAATCAGAACTCTTGAAAGAGGAGAGGATTATCTGATGTACTTTATCCATTGGGGATAAGTGGAGATGAGGAGATTGCGAATGGATCCTAGGTCTAACCAGGTACTCCCTAGATACAGGTGTTTGGAAACTGACCAAGGGAGTTGATAACAGATTGTGCTGGAATAGCAAATGTATGATGCTCATACAATAGCAGGTGAGATGCTCAGATCTATTCCACAAGCCTTTTTCGTCTCCCTCTTTCTTCCCTAGAGTATTGCCTGGGGAAGCCAGTAATACTGATCATATTTTTCCTATCAATGATTTTGATGAGCATAAGAGGGAAGACTATGGTGACCAAAGCAACTTTCTGCAGAGAGTATCAGAGTTAGGCTTGTCATAGGCAGGCAGAGCAAGGATCCAGAAGGACCATGGTATTGAAGCCTTTAACATTACTCTATCCCAACAGAGGGAAGAAGAGCTCAGACCCTAGGGGAGGCAATTGTCCTTCCCTGGTACAGGTGGTGGCAGTTAACCCCAGCAGAGTGAGCATCAGGTATAGATATGGGCCCAGACCCTAGTGTCAGAGACCAGGTAGAGCAGGCTCATATGCAAACCCAACAGTGCTGGTCAGAGGGTAGTAAACAGGGGATAGCAGAGTGACTCCCAGGGACAAACACAATCCAATGGCATGTATAGTGGTAAAAAGCAGGCCTATCATAGCTTATCCTTTGCTATATAAAAGAGATTGGCCCTCCCCCCTCCCCTTATACCCATTGCTACTCATACAATACCCAGTGGTCATTATGCAACTCCTCAGAAGGGGCTTAGAGGACCAAGGGGTAGCATTGTTGGAAGGGTGTTTGCTTTCTGGCAACAAGGGTAAGGTGCAAGTATCCCACAGAAGAAGGGGAAATCCCTCAGAGACCTCTCAAGAGGTAAAAATGTAGTATCTACCCATACCTCTACCTTCCTGCTGCTCCAGAGCGGGGGGAGATCCTGGCTAGTGAACCAGGGAGTACCAAGTGGGTGGTATAGTACATGACAGTTCTCCCTGATCTGTGAGGAGGCTTGGTGACTATTCATCATCTTTTCTGTAGCCCCATCTTCCTGGTGCTGCTTCTTCCTTTTTACATTGAGTGCCCTATTGTGAGCTGCAAAGATTTGGCATTACCTACCATGTAGACCTGTTCGTTTAGATCTGGGACTATGTCCTTCCTAGAACTCTTCCAAAATTCAGGCTCTCCTTCTGAGAGCTATTATGCTGTTCATTTAATTTTGATTTTGCTATTTTTCTGTTTGTTTTTCTTTATCTATTTTTTTGTTGTTGTTGAATCTTTTCAGTCACATCTGATTCTTCATGACCCCATTTGGAGTTTTCTTGGCAAAGATACCAGAATGGTTTGCCATTTCCTTTTCTAGCTCATTTTACAAATGAGAAACTGTGGCAAACAGGTTAAGTGGCTTGCCTGGACACACAGTCAGTGTCTGAGGCAAGATTTGAATTCAGTAAGATGAGTCTTCCTCACTTTAGGCCTGGCATTCTATCCACTGTGGATAGACTATCCACTGTATAGTTTATAGCCTGACTAGCTATGTCAGGCTTCTTGAATATTGAAAGTTGGGGTAGAATAATAACAGCTCTAAAGTCATTTAAGTGATTGAACAGTGGTGTAATTTAAAAAAGAAATAATGGTCACTAACCCATAAATAAAGATTCTGGTAGACCATATATTGGATTAAATGTTATGCTACCTACATCTGATATTTTTATTTGCTTTGCTAAATATTTCCCAATTACAGTTTTATCAGCACTTAGGAGTATTGGGGACTGCATGTGGCCTGCCATGCAGATGTTTCACATATTTGCTTTAGATGGTCTTAAGGACCTTGCCACCAAGTGGTGGAGCTTGTTTTTGTTGTTGTTGTTGTTCAGGTGTTTCAGTTATGCCCAACTCTTCATGACCCCATTCCTCATCTGTAAAATGAACTGGAGAAGAAATGGTGGGCTACTCCGTCAAGAAAACCCTGAAATGGTATCAGGAAGAGTGTGGACAGAACTGAAATGACTCAACAACAGCAAAAACTTCATTGAGGAATACCAGATTAGAAGATTTGGTGATCAGACCTCTAGAGAGAAAAGGTAATTCTTTGATGTAACATATTTTTTGGAGAAAGAAGAATATTATCATATTCTTGCTCTGGAAGTAAAGTCAGTGAATTACTTGTATAATTGAGATCTGTTGGAAATTATATGCTTCTTCAGCAGCCCCCAAAGTCTATTTGCCTTCTGAGAGGATTCTAGACTAGTGAGTGGTACTGTGAGTCTTGGAATGACTATGTAGTACTCTGGGGAAAAGGGATTACTGAAAAATTAAAGGATTTATCTTTATAGCAATTTCTAAGTTCAGTTCCTTTATGGGAAGAGTTGAAGGAATATATGAATCCTTAATATATTTTCTCCATCTTTCCATAGGTTTTTGAGTCTTTTGTCTTTTGCATTTTCTAGGGGGGTGAAATAAAAGCTGTCCCATATCTGCTATGCCTTTAGTTCCCATAGTGCCTGTACAGGAATTGCAGACCCTTTTCCTTTCATTTGCTGAAGGTTTGACAGGTACTCTACTTTGAGTAGGTTAAATTTTCCTGAAACAACTCCAGATGGAGACAATGAGCCAAGGAGAGATAATGACCCTCACTGTCAGTTTCTAGAAATCCACCCAGACCATGTGACCTGAGAGCCTTGAAGATGGTCGTGGGTTTTGAGCTACACCTTGAGCCACATTAGGAGATAATTATAAAAGAGGAACTCAGTGAGTACAAGATTTAGAGATGGAAGCCCTAGTGGTGAGTCCCAACCCCATCACTTGCCAAATGTATAACTTTGGTCAAATTATTCAACTTCTCTGGCCTTCAGTTTCCTTCCCTGAAAAATGGGGAAAATTAACCTTACTTACACCTCTAGCTATATGAACTGAAAGGGAACTTAAAGGATACCTCTTCTAACCCCCATATTTTACAGATGAGGACACTGAGGCTCAGAAATGTGAAATGATTTATACCCAGTGACAGGTAGTAAGTAGCAGAGCTAGAGTATGGACCTTGATCCTCTGAATCCAAAGCAAGCCCTCCTTCTACTGTACTATTTTGAGCCCTTGAGTTATTATTTTGCTGACTCCCTGAGTTTCTGATTTTTTTCCTAATTTTTCTCACCCTAGGTTCAAGTTCACTTGAACTCGAAGGCACTGAAAAAAAAATGACATACTATCCAGCTTAAGACCCCCTGCTAGAGGAATCAGGTGGTCTCATCTCTAATTATTTTCCCTATTCTACATTCCCCCATATTGAGCTTTAATACTGGTGAATTGTGAGAAGAGTAAGCAAGTTAAAACAATTAATCTTAATCTTTTGAAGTCCCGGGGAAAACAAATGATGACATTTAAGCAAACAACATGACTAATAGGCACACAGGTTGAGGCTGACGAAAATTTAATTTAACAATAAATAAACAGGAATAAAAAAACAGAGTCATAGCAGGTATTCGGTGGATATAAATTCTTTCTTTTGCTCCCTAGTTTTAAGAAAAGTCAATCTGTAATAATAGCTAGGGAAGAGTTGTATATAAATAATAAAGCCTTATCGCTATGTAGCAGTTTTTTTGATTTTTTAAACTGGGAATAGGGAAACTGCTTAAGTCTAAAGACAGCGGCTACAGATGAGAACCTGAGGCAAACAGGTTAAATACCTTTCCAGGGTTACACAGCTAGTAAGTGTCTGAGGTCAGATTTGAACTCAGTAAGATGAATCTTCCTCACTTTAGGTCTGGCATTCTATCCACTGTACCACCTAGCTATGTCAGGCTTCTTGAATATTGGATCCAAAAGGTTTTTTTTTTGTGTGTGTATGTATGTATGTATTGAAACACATATATACATGTATATATAAATAATGAATGAATTATAATACACCAAGGGCTTACATTATACAAAGAAAGATGGATCCTTGGGAAGATTTTATTTCTTGCCACTGATTTTGCTCATCAACTTCAGCCCTTCCAGTTCAAAAAAAAGGAAGAGAAGTAGGACTTTTCTTAGGGAATGAAAGGACAAGTTCGGCTCTAACTCTATAGGATAAAAGAATCAGTCTGAAAAACAGTTGATTAAATTGTTTGTACAACTGATAGAACTGTAGGCTTCCAGGGGGATATTGTTCTATAATATGTGAACTTCTAGAACTGCATTTGCTTTTGCCCAGTTGTTTTCTAAGAGATTGGGTCTTTCACCTGAACCAGTTTTTTTTTTAAAGCAATCAGGGTAAAGTAACTTGCTCAAGGTTACACAGCCAGTTATTTCTGGGTATGGTACTGAGTATCTGAGCCTGGATTTGATCCAGGTCATCCTGACACTGGAGGCGGTGCTCTTACTCGCTGAGCCACCTGGCCGCCCCTCACCTGAACCAGTTTCACACCGAAGGTTCTTAATGCAAAAGTAGGGCTTCTTGCATGGCAGTCAAAAAACTAATGCAGTTTTAAGTTGCATTAAGAAAAGCAGAGCTGTAAGAATAAGGAGGTGATCATTTATGCCATTTTAATTTCTAAATCTATTCCTCTCCTTCCCTGTCAATAAAACCATCCCTTGTAATAAAGAATTAAAAACAAAGAGGAAAAAAAGCAATTTAGTAAAACCATATAATACAGCCACAGGGCATCTTACTATCAACAATATTCCACACTCTTAATCCTCCCCCCTCTACAAAGAATAGAGAAAGGTTCATTTTTTTCCAATTCTTCTCAAAGGCCAAACTTAGTTTTCATTATAATGATTGCGTTGTTTCTCTCTTTCTCAGTGCTTAGCTTATAGTAGTATAAGCTTACTGCCTGTTTATTTAATGAATCTTGGAAATATCTGAAGTCAGTTTTTAGACCCAAGGGTTTGGAAAGATGAGATTTGAGGCCCTTAATATATTATGATTCTTTAATATGCTTAATATAATAAGATACATACATTCATTCCATTGGTAAACTACCAATTTACTTACAAAGACCACTGATTTACTTATAAGTTACTGGTAAACTTGAATGAAAGCCCATCACTTTTGTGTTTTGATTCCTACTTCATTACCTGTGGCCCTCAAAGTTCTTCCCTGTAGTCTTTCTATATGCTACCTCTTCATCAATAGGCATGTCAACTGCTTTGGGTTATAGTAAATATTGGAATCATCTTGTGTTTTTTTTTCCCCACACGTGCTGTGAGAGCTCAGGGATTGTGTTTTTAATCTGATATCTTCCCCAAATTCCAGATTAATCCCTAAATTCCTTAGTTCCTGTTCATTTTGTTTCTCATTTGCCTTACCTATCAAGGTACTTTGTACCACTTAATCCAATGTGTTTCTGAGAGGTACAATATGGTCTAGTCATTGGACTGAACACTCAACTATGTAATAGATAAACTAGTTTCTCATCTTATCTGAGCATTTGGGTTACTGACCATTCACCTCTTTGCAGCCACTCAAATTCAGTATTGTATAGGATAGGGTTCCCAGGTGGCTTGACTGATATTTTATCACAGAAGCTAGGACTCCGGTCTCTGATATATTGTTTTATATACATGTTGTTTTATGTAATAGTATTTTATTTTTACCAATTATGTGTAAAGATAGTTTTCAGCATTCACTTTTATAAGATTTTGAGTTCAATTTTTTTCTCTCTCCTATGCCTGCAAGATGCCAAACGATCTGAGTTATACATGAACAATCATATTAAACATATGTTCATATTAGTCATGTTGTAAAAGAAGAATCAGGACAAAAGGGAAAAAAACATAAGAAAGAAAAAAAAACCAAAAAGAGTGAAAATAGTAGGCTTCAATCTGCATTCAGACTCCATAGTTCTTTCTCTGGATGTGGATAGCATTTTCTATCATGAGTCTTTTGGAATTATCTTAGATCATTGTATGTTATTTTAGTTTTAATTAGAGAGGGAATCATTCATTCCTATATCCTGTGCCTTTTGGATCTTTAGGCACATCTATCTTACACTTAACCTATCTCTCTTAACATATCCAATCTCTGCTTCTCTATAGGCTCTTTCCTTTTTACTTTCATGTCTCCCTTACCCTTAAAAACAAACAAACACCAGAAACAAACCACCACCACCACAAACCAAAAAAAATCAAAAACAGAAGGAAAACTGGATACCCACAAATCCTCAACACCGCAAATTCTTTGCTTGGTTCTGTTATTAAAGCAACTATTATCCTCAATGTTTCCACATTTCTAGAATCTATAGTCTAAATTAAGTCTGTCATATATACTTCCTCTCTGTCTCTCAAAAAAAACCCCAACCCTTATAATCTGATTTCCTCTCTCATTACTTATACCGTTCTTTCACAAAAGACTGATGACCTCCTAGGCAAATGTAGAGAGGCATCATGGGCTAGGGAAAGGAGTGCTAGACTTTGAGTCCAGTGAGAGCTGACCTCTAGTTCTGAGTGCATCTCTTAGTAGTTGTAAGACTAAAAGCAAGTGACCTGACCATGATGAACCTCTGTTCCTCGTCTGTAAAATGGGGCTAACATACTTTGCACTGCTTGGTAAAGAGGTTATTGTGAAAACTTGTAAAACCCTTTTCATACCTTAAAGTACTATGAAAGGGATAGGAATTGGACTTGGGATTTCATTGGCATAGGGAACTCTTCATGAGGAAATTCCCTCTACCAGTGCATGTAGGCACATCCTATGAATGACTGCCTAGAGCAAAGAGAGGATAGGTGATTTGCCTGGTGTCAAACAGACAGTATGTTTCAGAAGTGGAACTTGAAAACAGGTCTTCCTGTTTTACTGAAGAGGGGTGGTTTGGGGGGAAAAGATAATGAGTTCTTTTTTTTTTGGACATGTTCTATTTGAGATACTTACTATTTGGTTAGAAATGTCCAATATGTGATTAGCAGCATAGGACTGGAGCTCTGAAGAGAGATTGGGGCTGAATCTGGTATTGATCTGTTGTTCATCAGCAAAAGCTTGACAGTTAAACTCTTGGTAGCTAATGAGATCACCCCAATCCACACACAGCAGGAGAAGAGCTCTCAGAATAGATGGATATCTCTATTGAAATTGCCTCCTAATTGGTGTCTTGGCTTCAAGTCTCTCCATCACCTAACAATCCTCCACATAGCTGTCAAACTGATAGAGCTAAGTCACATGTCTAACCATCATCTCTCTTCTACTTAAGAAATGTGAGTGACTAGCTATTGCCTCTAGGATAAAATACAAACTCTACTCTTTGACATTGAAAATGTTTAAAATCTGCCTTCCAATCGCTCTTTGCAGACTGGTTTCCCATTAGCCCTCCTCAGGTTGTTTCCTTCACATATTTCCTTAATCATTTCCCCTTCCTCTGCCTTTGTACAACTTGTCCTCAATGACCTGGATTGCTCTCCTATGCTGTCCTTTAGAATTCCTAGTGCCTTTAAGCTTCAGCTGAATTGCCAACTTGTATAAGAGGATTTTCCTGATTCTGCTGTTATTACTTTCCTCCCCCCCCATTTATCAATTAATTAACAAATCAGCAATAATTTATGAAGTGCCTACTATATACCAGGCACTGTGTTAAGTACTGAAGATAAAAAGGAAAAAAAATGAAGTATTTTCTGCCCTCTAGGACCTCATATTCTATTTGAAGAGATATTACATACATAAAGTTATATGCAAAGCTTTATATTTATTTTTTATTTACTTATTTGTATACATGCTGTATTCCCTTAGTAGATTATAAACTCTATGAGGGAAGGTCCTAATTAATTTTTGTTTTTATATCCCTAGTACCCAGGCTGGCACCCTGCATATAGTAAGTGCTTAATAAATGCTTGTTGAATTGGATTTACTTGAATTACCTTACAGGTAAATGTTTTGACCTAGTCTGAGTTCAAAGTCCTATAGCATTTGTGACATTTAAAAAGGTTTGAGAGACATAGTTTCTGGGTAATTTAATCATCTTATTAATAAGGCCAGCAGGTTATTAATAAAACAATGGTCATTTGATTATCTCTCTTAAACCAAAGACAACAATGATGGCACAGTTTATATATCCTATGAAACAGTAGGTGGTCCATCAAACAACAATCAGTGTTAATGTCATTGGAGTTGGGCAATATTAAAATGAAGGGCTAAGTATCTCTTGAATAGGGAAAATATCTCTATACCAGACCACCCACAGCTTTAGACTATCAATTCAAAGAATGTATACCCCCACCAAAACCTGAGCAGAACACAGTAGCTTCCATCATGGTGGGACCTTGAACAAGAAAGTGAGTCCAATCTCATCATCAGTAATACATTCAAGAATTGAACTTCAAGTCTGTACTTTGTAAGAAGTGTATGTGTGTGTGTGTGTGTGTGTGTGTGTGTGTGTGTAAGCTCTGAATCTCCCCAAGATATTAGTTATTAATAATAAGTTCTCATCTCCCCATTTAATTCTTTTGAGAGGCATGGCTTTCTCAATGAATCACTAATTGATATAGCAGACACTTCATTAAAGGTTTCTAACTATGAGAGTTATAAGGGGAGACAATTTGAGGGGGAAAAGGGCAAAGACAGATGGCACTTTGACAAAATCAAAGGGGCAATCCCCTTTCACAAGTAGAAATTACAAATAAAGGGTGCAAAGGGAAAAATAAACAGCAAAATAAAATTCATAGCTGTGTTTCCTTCTGTTCCTCTGGAAATATCTGATGCTGTCCTGTGGTTCAGGTGTGGTCTGAGCGCCATTCTTCTCCAGCTCAGGTCACTTGTAGAAATTTTCATCTCACCTAAAAATTTCCTAGAAAATTGATCTTAATACAAATTTAAATTTACCATGCCAATAACCAAGTCAGTTAATGAAAGTTAGCTCAAACCTTATGTTTGTATTTTTAGAAAATAAAATTTGGAATCTTTAGACCAGTGAATTTACAATTTAGTTTGTCCAACTGTCTGGTATATACATACATACATACATACACACATATTTATATAGTATGTATCTGTTGTGTGTGTGTATGAAACTCAGATATAAACAGAAAATTAGGACCCAATTTTTATACTTGGAATTATTCATTCCCTCATTAGGAGGATGAGATTTTACTAAGGAATTAATAACAACACTTTTAATAAGAAGATGGACTCTAATACAAAATTGAATTAATTTAAAAGTTGCCAGATGTACTTCAGTTGTAACAAAAGGTTCTTGGATAGGATATATAAATACATTGAGTAATTGTTTTTAAAACAGGGCATATCAAGTAAGTTACTTATAATAAAAAACATTTTCAACTTCTAGCCATGTTCAAATGAATAACCCCTAACAAAAATGGATGACTCTTGAAGGCATTTACAAGGTAGACCACAAGCCATTCCTCTTCTAAGATAACTAATTGTACCATGGTGGGGGACTCACCCTTTATATACCCTTCAGAACAGTAGGTATTCCATCAAACAGCAATCAAATCTAATTAGTTAATTTGATCCCAGGTGGGCTATATTAAAATGAAGGGTGAAGTACTTCTTGGATGGGGAAAGTATCTCTATACCAGAGCACCCACAGCTTTAGGCTATCAATGCAAAGAATGTATACCCCAGAGAAGACTGAGTAGAACACAATAGCTTCTCCTTGGGCTAGGCCTTGAATGAAAGAGTGAGTCCAATTTCATTATCAGAAGCGTCCCAAAGAACTGAACTTAAAGTCAGGGCTTTTTAAGAAGTGAGGGGTGCAGTGGGGTGGGGAAGTTCTGAATCTAATCATTTTTCTCACATTTTAACTCTTAGTTTCTTGTATCCTCAAATCCACTGGTACCTTTTGGATGCTTCTACACATAGAGTCTACTCTTTTATCCTTGTGACTTACTTGTTACAGCTAAGATGTAGTGAAGAAATGATAGTATTATTCATTAAAGAAGTTACTTTGATACTACACTGGTCCTGGAGTTCCATCTATGGAGCTAACTATATAGGTTCTGGGGAGAGAAAAAATATATCTACTTCCATGACCACAGTTCCCATTTACATAGCACTTCATGGTTTATATAGCTCTTTTCTCAAAACATTTCTGTGTGGTAGATAGTAGGAATATTAGCTGTTCTGACCAACCCAGTCAATCTTGCCACCCAGAAAAAATGTCTAGCATGGGGCTCCTGTCCTATTGTGACTGCCACTCCTGAAAAACAGTTTCAGGAAAGGCTCTTCCACAGCCTTGCCACCAAATATGTACCCTTTTTTGCCCATCCTATCCTCCTGCTCCAGATTTGTAACAACCATGATCAAATCAGTCCTGCCATTTTTTTGGGGATAGGATGTATCTGTGTATAAGTATATGTCCCCATTTGCCGTCCCTTCCTGTAAGTTTCTGAACTAAAGTGCCGCTCTCTGTCACCAATCTCTTTTATGTGTTGTCTCTTCAAATGTAAGTTTTTTGAATGAGTGGATTGCCTTTTAAAAATATTTTTTCCTTTTTTAAATATTTTTATCCCTGGTGCTTAGCACAGTGCTTGACAACACAGGAAGTACTTAATATATATTTCATTCTTTTTATTCTTTATAGATGTAGCAAATTTAGAGAGGTTAAATGTGGTTATACAACTAATTGTGTCAGAACCAGGATTTTTACCCAGGTCTTCTGACTGTAAGATAAACTTTTTTTTTCTTTTCACTACACAATGCTCTAGATCTACAATTTTATCAATCTAGGGAATGCATGGTATAGAAAGTCCTTACACTGATGAAGATCACTAGTTCATTTGAATTTTATCTCAGCAAATTTCCTGGGACACTGATAGCTTAAATGATTTGTCCATGATAACAAAGCAAGTCTGTGTCAGAGGTGGGACTTGAACCTTGTTCTTCCTGGTTCTAATCCTCTGTTTCATGCTGATACTGAGTCAATGGTTCTCTAATCCCACCCATCCTTCAATAACTGATATGGCTAGTTACACACCAACATTTTCAAGATCTCTATAATCTAGTCTCAATATTTTTTGATATTTTTTCCCATTATATCCTAATGTACACTCATCTCCCACATCCAACCCAGTTGAGTCAGTCTTTTTGCTGTTCTCCACACATGCTACAATTAATTCATTTCACTATTTAGACCCAAACCACTATAGAAGAGGAAAACAGATGACAAGGTGAACCCTAGCTTCTTGTTACCAGGACAGATGACAAAACAAGGGCAGTGGTTGGGATATTTTTTTTTTTTTTGGTGTGGGAGGGAGTCCTTGGAAGTTAAGCATCCTTTTGTTCCTAGGGAATAGCTCTTTCATTTATTATAGATATGAAAGAAACCAGAGGCATTCTGGGAAGAAGAATTTAGAAGCAGAGAATTCTACGCTCAGGAAACTTATGTATGCTTCCTCACATCGACACTGGGGCTCTGATGCCCTCCCACTCCTCAGAACTAACAAGCAGAAGTTTTAAAGATAAGATTTAAGTGACTTTTTGGAGTAATGAGGACAAGGACAGGGAATGAATGACTACATCCATCATGAGGAAAAATTTCCAAGAGAGGGCTTTGGGTTGTACTTATGAGCTCCCAACAGACACTGGAAGGGAAAAGAAGAGTCATTTTCTCACTAAATGTCTCTTCAGAATGTTAAGCTTCTTTAAGAAAGATGACAGATCATGATGTTCCAAACAATCTCCCCTCCCTTATCTCTTTTCCAAATCCCCAAAGGAGAGATATTTAAGAAGTCCTCTCCCTAAGCCCCCAAATAAAAAAGATAACATACTCTGAAGGGTGACACATAGTCATTTTCTTCTCACCTTGGTGCTGCCCTCATTTAAAAACATGTCATCAGCCACAGGACAGAAAACCTATTTTATTTTCCTTTGAGATTTTTCTTTTTTGGCAAGTGTGCAAAGGGGGAATAATTTTTCAGGAGACAAATTTCCTTATAAGCCATGGGTAATAGTGACTACTTTGGCCCCCACTGCACAGGAGCCAGGAGTAATACTCTTCACCCCCCCCCTGCCCCCCAGGGTTCTCTAATACTCTTAAGAGACTTGAGGGAGTGTGGTTAGTCTCTGCCATTGGCTGAAACCCTTATTTAATATGTACTTTTAATTTTTAGGGGTCCAAGTGCCCCAGTTCCATTTAATCACTTAATGATCAGATTAAAGGAATATTTACTTCAAAGATATGGCAAGAAACATAAAAAACTCCCCCCCCCCAAAAAAAAACTGGGGTAACAGATTAGTTTTAGTTTAGTTCCTATATTCTCATATGGCATCAGTTTCAAAGGAGATTAGGCTTGTGGTTTAGCTCAGTTCTTATATAGCATCAATCCCACCAAGTTCAAAGTCCAAAGCCCTCCCTCCCCTCCCAGGCTTGTGTTTTAGTACTTTGCTTTCTCAGAGCTTCCTTGCTGGGCTGGGTACAAAATCCAGCCTGACTCCTGTCTCCAACGTCACCATGATTCGATCTCCAAGACCAAGATTCCACTCCCTATACCCGGAACTAGAAAAGACAAACAAAAAAGACCCCACCCCCCCACCCCCAAGCCCATTTCTGCAGGTCAGAGGTCCTAAGGGGAAGAAGAACATGCTCCTTTCCCACTCAGCCTAGTACACGGTGCTCCCGGAAACCCCTCAAAAGAGCAAGTTATTCCAATCTGCTAGCTTTAAAGATGTAGTCAGTTCCTCTGTGCAGCTAATGAAAAGAGGCTGCTCCCACCCACATGGATGGAGAACACAGAGTGTCTTCTTTCAGGATCATATTCCTGGTATCCCTTTTATGGGCACCTTCCTTTTAGGTGATCTGGGCATTTGTCAAAGCCTAGTTGCAGAAGAAATTTCAAAAATATCCACATTGTGAATGAATCAACTTTGTCAATAGGACAAAAGGGTCCTATGAGATTTCTGTGAACTGACAATTTTTATAGCTCAAATGTCCAAAATTAAGCAATAAATGTTTCATTCATCCATTTATTCATTCAACAAACTCTTATTAAGCACATATGTGAATGACAAATGGGTACTGGGTGAAAGGAGTAGGATAAAAGAGAAGATAAGGCCCAATTCCTACCATGACAGAATGTGCAGAGGCATGATATAGCACAGGAGTCAGGAGTATCTGGGTTCAAATCCCAACTCTGATGCTTGTTACCTGTGTGTCCATGGGGAAGTCAGTTAACCTCTTTGAGTCTCAGTTTCCTTATCTGTAAAACAGAGAATTATAACTGCCTACTTACTCCATGAGACAATTGGAAAGCTCTGGTAACAAAATATCTATGAAGTGGTTTGCTAGTATAAAGGATTATAAAAATGCTAGTTGTTATTTTGAGGGATAGTAAGACTCAGATAAATGCCATAGACTATTTATTATAGGTGAATGAGGAGTTCTATGTATTTCTAAGAAGAGTACTTTGAGAGTAGGTGATTAAAATGAAAGAGCTAGTCTGAAGGAAAGGGACTTATGTTAATTTCCAGTTGGGAAATAAATGAGGCCTCAGTTGCAACATGAGGAACTTAAGTTAAATGTAAAGAAATCTGTCATAGGAGTCAATTGTTGGGGAGGGATTTGAGGAAGTGGAATTGCCTTCTCCAGAACCCTTTAAATGCATGATTATTTTCCACTAGCATGTAGTGGTGGAAGAATAACCATTTCTGAAAGTCTCTTTGTTTAGGATGGACTTGATGACTTCTCATGCTCCATTCCTGAACCCAGATTTTATGCTTGAATAAATATGTTGAGTATTTGCACTGATAGAATGAGTGACTTGGTCCATTAGGCCTGTGCTATCATGTGTGAGATGATCAGGCCAGACATATTCATTTACAAAGCCCTTGGCCATATGGGTTCAACTGGACCAGAGCATTGTGATAAGTCACAGATAAAACCAAATGTTAGTTAAAGGTTAATGTGATCATTTCCAATACTGAAAAATGATTTTAAGGATGGTCTTTTGTTCTTGTCTTGTGAAAAATGAGGACAGTTTAATTGGAGGAAGATAGAAAAGCAGAAGTAGACTAGAAGAACTTAATGGAGATTGCTGGAATGTAAAGCCATGAGTCCAGGTGTCAGGCTCCAGGAAGGAGCTGAAATCCATCAAGGGGAAGCATGATATGTCAAGGGAGATGATGAAGATGGAGGGAGTACTAGGGATGAGTGTCTCTCCTAATTTAGACTGGAGATGATTGATAATGGCATATATATTTTAGAACCAGAGATGGAGAAAAAATATTCAAGTAAGTGAGACTCATTCAGCTGGTATGACTGAGAAATACAAAATAACTCATGTAATAGTGGGTTAAGGTTTACCTAAAGCTAAGTCCTCTCTGTCCTCACAATGCCTGTAAAAGTTGGTTAAGTATTATTACTCTCATTTTACAGATGAGGAAACTGAGATTAAAGAATTGGTTCAAGGTTACACAAAAGGTGTCAGAGCTATGATTTTAACTAAACCTCCTAACTACAAGTCCCTTTCTGCTATGCCTGCTTACATCTCAACTTTAAATACCCAGCTCTCTCTTCCTTCCCCCTTCCTCTACTTCCTTTCTCATCTTTCTTGCTTTCCATATTTCCTCTTTCTTTTCTTTCTTTCTTTCTTTCTTTCTTTCTTTCTTTCTTTCTTTCTTTCTTTCTTTCTTTCTTTCTTTCTTTCTTTCTTTCT
>NW_027187378.1:19570023-19630445 GCF_028583685.1 Petaurus breviceps papuanus | reverse complement strand
TCTCTCTCTCTCTCTCTCTCTCTCTCTCTCTCTCTCTCTCTCTCTTTTTCTTTTCCTTTCTTCCTCCCCTCCCATCCCCTCTCTCTTTCACATGTGTGTTAAGTGACCTAGACGGGGTCACACAGCTAAGTGACTAAAGCAGGAAGATGCCCTCCACAAAGGAAAGTACACTGCATTTTTGTAATAGTGAGAAAATGAACCCTACCTTGGTTGAATTCATCCTCTTTAAGGTGGTTTTTTTATATAACTGTTTTGCTAGACTTGCTTTGTGGCTGATGTCTCAATCCTGGTCTTCAGGAATAACTTTCCAGAAGGGACATTTCCCTTCCTGGATATTTGCTTTTTCTTCCTGGCCTTTCCCCAAGATCTAAATCCTACCCCCTCTTGGATTTCTAGAAACATTTCTTTTCCTTTAGTCACATTTTATGGAATGCAGGAAGGAGCAGATAGATGTTCTCATAACCTATGCTTCATGCTTGCAGTGCTGAAGGCATTACTTTGTAGCCAGTGTAGATGAAGGATTTGAATGATACCCTTTCCAACCAAGATTCCAAATAGCTTTGAGGTTCTTTGCTTCTATGGATTGTTCACTGTCTGCCTGGTCTTTGTACCCTCCCAAAACATTTGTTTTTCACTGACATGTAGCCTCTTTAAAGTTTGTATGGAAACAGGGCTATGTAGTTCAATAATATCACAGAAATACTCAGGGTTCTAGTCATATATCAGTGGGAAAATAAGTCTCCCAATATGTACCTTTTCCCCTCTAGCTGAGAAATGAGTATGGCAACATCTACTACCAAGATAACTTCCCAGGGATACTAGGATAACTTAGACATAATTCATTCATTAACAAACAATTTATTAAATACCGATGTTGTGCCAGGCACTGTCCTAGGCACTGGGAATGCAAAACCAAAAAGAAATACTCCCCACCTTACTGGAACTTATATTCTACTGGAAGAAGCAACGTGTACACAAGTAAGTGCAAAATAATTTTGGTGGGAACTAGTCATAGATCTAATAAGAATAGCTTATTACTAATGAAATAGAGATTCCAAAGGCACATGGGAGGGTAGTAAAAAGTGGAATGAAGACATAGGAGGGATGGATTGGACTGAGGGGATGGATAGGTATGAGGCAACAGGGATTAGTTACTGGTCAGGAAAGGGTGTTTCATCCTAGCCAGCCTGTAACTCAGAAGCACAGGGATATTCAAAAGAATCACAGACTCTGATAATGATAAGGGAATGAATTTTAGGTGTATGTTTTGGAAATAGCATACATCAAATGGATCTTGGAGCATGAAAAAGTTACCACCCTCTCCACAGGGCTAGTAATTTATACTTCCTATTTTGTTGGTCCAGGGTAGCTTATGGGAAAAGAGTTAGATCTTTTCCAAGAAAAGCCCTCCACAAAAGCCTTGTTATGGAACTTGTGTTAGGCTTTTCAGAGTGGAATAAATGGAAGTCCCAGATCCTGCCTGCAAAAATGGGATGTCAAACATTAATCAAGGTAAGGATTAATCAGAGTGTGCCGGGGCCATTTTCCCTAGCATTCACCCATTATAAATTTGGAGGTAAATTATAATTTACATATTTTAACAATTCTGGCAGTTTATGTCATAATAGGTAATATTACTTATGCACTTGAGGGCTATTAAAAATTTAGTCCCACAGGTTTCCCTTCCATACCAATAAGAATGAATTAGAAGACTAAGGCTTTGATCAAATTAGCCAGTGTCTCATGTATCTCGTTGCTGGAGTTTGTGTACAGTCATGCATAGCTTAGCACAACTAATGAGTCCTCAGGAGTTTTAGCCATGCAAGATGTTCTGTCTTAATCTGTTGTCTACATTACCAGGAGAAAGGGAAATATTTACCCCCCTTGGTGAGAATAGGAGGTCCTCCACAAGGAGTCAGTGATCTATAGAACTCATTTACCTTTTGTTTGTATGATGACTTAGATTCAGTGCTAGACTCTGCCCTTTTAGGTTAAAGCTCACGTTATGTGAAATTATATTTGTTAGTTAAAAGAAAAGGAAAATCTGAACCTGGGAGCATGAGCATCTTCCTGGGGCATGTCAATTCTGTGAGTAGGACTTAGGTTGAGCAGGAAATTTGTTTTCCTTTCTCCATAAAGTCATTGGATCATGGATTCTGAGGTGGAAAGAACCTTAGAGATCCCTAGGTCTTAATACCTCTGTGTATTCTTCCTTCTCTTACAAGTTCATTGCTAATTAAATTCTCTTGTTTATTTTCAGTCTTGGTCCTGTGTCAAAAGTTGGAAGGTATCTCAAGCTCTAGTTCTTATGTCTCATGTTATAGTTGATAGCTGACACCATCTGGATGTCTCAGTAGGGATGGAGGCAATAGAACTCATCTCCTCTTTCCCCCGTTCTAGTATCTTGACCATAGCAATGCTCCCATAGGAATCACAGATTGAGAGATTTGTTATTTGAAGATATAGAACAAGATTCTCTTACTTCAATATTATGTCCCTTGAGTAGGGAGCTGGATCTCTGTTTACTTAATGGGGGTCTCCAAGCTGACTTTTGCTAGCAGGACTTCTGCTGTGATATACAGTGGAGCACATCTAAGGAGATGTAGCTAGGAGGGAATACATGAATGGATATGCGACCTAGTTTGTTTCCCTCTTTGTAGGAATCGTTATGTGTCTTCTCTATGTATAAGATTATTAGGAAGACCTGTATTTTTTATTATGTACTGTTAATTATTGATAGATTTGTATGTTTTCAAATTAAGGATTCCCTTGATGGTGCACAGACTATTTAGTTAGTAGAACTTCTACTATATATCAGCGGAATAGATGAGGTACAGTAGTAAATGATCATATTAATCTAGTTTTTGGTAAAGCTAAAGATCCAGACATAATAATAACCTCCTAGGTGAGGAAACTCCCAACCTAGCACTGAGAGGGTAAGTGACTTGCCCAGGTCACTTGTGTCATAGGGAGGACTTGAACCCTGTCAGTCAGTCAAAAACATGTAGTAAGTATCTACTATGTGTCAGATTCTCTGCTAAGTTTTGGACATATTAAAAGGGGCAAAATACAGTCTCTGCTCTCAAGGATCTTACAATCTAAGGGGGAGGTAACAAACAAACAAACATATGTATACACAATCCATATAAAGGATAAATAGGAAATAAAAGAAGGAGGGTACCAGAACTAAGAGGGGTTGGGTAAGGTGTCTTGTAGAAAATGGAATTTTGTTGAGATTTAAAGGAAGCCAGGGAAGTCAGTAGGTAGAGATGAAGAGGGAGATCATTCCAAGCATGGGGGACAGCCAGAGAACCAGGAATGAGACATGGAGTCTCTTGTTCATGGGATAACAAGGGGATCAGTGTCACTAGATTGAAGATTACATGGTGGAAAGTAAGGTATAAGAAGACTGGAAAGGAGGGAGGGAACTCGGTTATGAAGGGCTTTGAACACCAAATAGAGGATTGCCTGGAGGCAATAGGGAGCCACTGGATTTTATTGAGTGGGAGGTGACATAATTTTTTTTCTCCCCGAAGCCTGCTTTCTGTGACTGTTGTATATGAGTAAGGTGCTATGTGAGTGTTCTAGGAACTAGAGATAAAAATAAGAAAAAAAACTCTTAAGAAGATTGCATTCTACATGTAACCAGATAAGTAAATAACAAAATATATGCAGAAGATATGCACAATAATCCATAACTAAGAGAATTAGAAAAGGCTTAAAAAAGATGATGATAGAAATAATTTCTGGAGGGAGCTAGTGGTTCCTTGAAGCTGAGATGAAAAGCTAGACTATTTCAGTCATGGGGTATAGACAGACTGTGCAATGGCAAATTGACGGGAGATAGAATTTTATGTATAGAGAACACAGAAAATAGGTGTGAAAAGGAGAAAATGGGACAGTATACTCAGTCTACTTACTGTTTTAGACTCAGTTCTAGATATTTCAGAATTTCCTAGAATTTTTTTTTCCTTTAGTATTCTTCCAGGGATCACTTGGTGGTGATTGTTTAAATTAAGAATCCAGCTGTCTAGTAAAATGCCCTAGGGCCATCTTGTGCTATTGTAACATTTTAACCAGTATGATATGGAGCTTTTACCCTGGAAGGCACTAGGAATGGTAACAGATTTCATATTGATATAAAGAAACACTTTCTAACCATTAGACCGATAGACCTATAGGGTAGATTGCCTCAGTAAGCAGTGGGTTCTCTGTCACTGGAGATTTTCACGCTCAAGACTGCTGACTACTTTGTGGGATATCATAGAGGGAATTTATTTTTCTTCAGTTATGGGTTGAACTAGATGGTATCTAAGGTCTTTTCAGACTCAGACATTCCATGATTCTTTGACCCAGTAATTATTTTCATAGCTTATAGCGTCTTCATTTAGATAGGTAGGATTAGTATAGGTTGGGAGGACAGATAATATTTTAGAAATTTTCTGGAATAAGATTAAGTTTGAAAACAGAAATGGGTATGGTATATTCATAAGAGAGTAAAGAAACTTACTAAAGTAGAGGGACCAATGCAATGTGTATTCATAGCTCCTCCAGAAACACATATTGGTTATACTCAATTGAAATTGCTTACTATCTTTTTGTATCTGTAGAATTAAAGAACAATATTATGAATGGTAGGAACTATGACTGAATCATTTTTTTAAAGGAGGAAGATGGGGACAGAAGGGTTGTATTGGGAAAAAGATATTAAGTGGGGGAATGAAATGCCTTTTTTTCTTTTTCTTGGAGGCAACTGGGGTTAAGTGACTTACCCGGGATAACACAGATAGTAAGTGTTAAGTGACCGAGGCTGGATTTGAACTCAGGTCCTCCTGATTCCAGGACCAGTGTTCTATTCACTGCACCACTTAGTTGCCCCCAAAATGCCCTTTCTACATTAATTACTATGTTAACAGTCAGGAATCATGGACTTCCGAATTTATGAATTATGTTTCTAGATGATATATCCACATCTATATGATATATATAAGGTATAATGCTCAATCCACAGAACTCACAGAACCTATCTTAATCAAGCCTTCAGTTTGGTGTAAAGGGTCAGCTTTGTTGAGTGTGGCATTTTTATCAATCTATCTCCATTAACAGTATTGGGACTCACTGACTTCCCATAATTGTTCTGGACATGCTGTTTGGCAAATTCTCCTCAGGGCTATGAGGCATCAAGATGCAGATACCATTAGGGGAAGAAGCAGGTCATAGAAGTTTATGGAAATATGGTAATAAGGCCATAAAAAGAATCTGATAAAGAATTATATTTTGAGTTTATTTCTGGATCATTGTTTTTTAGTTATCCCTATGGGCTGAGATGTAACAGAATAAAGTGGACAAAGGCAGCTAGCTTGTGGGATATAAGGTCATTACAATATCTCTTTAATTCAGTTTTCAATTTGATCTCCAGGGCTCATAAGATGAAACTTGCAAGACTTAAACCCTTTGATTGTAAACCTAATAGGAATTTGGTTCGCTTCATGAGTCAAGATAATTGTACTTTGAAAAATGTTTTCAGTGTAACATTAATTCTGACCTTTACGTGAAGTGTGACATAAGTGTGTTTAAAATGGATATTCATGCATGGCACAATTTCCATTATCATCTAATAAGATTTTTTGAGTAGGGTGCTCTGGTTGATGGTTGAAGTATTTAAAATAAACAATCTCTTATTTTTTATGGTCTTATAGAGATGCTTTGTAGTGATTGAATTTTTTTTTCTCAAGAAAAGGTATGATTTTGTTCATAATTTTCAGGATTGTAGCCTGTAATACATCATTCACAGATATTCATTTCTCAGCATATTTACTTTGTCAATTGTAGTTGATGTTAATAAAAAACAAAACATTAGTTCATCTCACATCAATGTCACTCTATTTCTATTTGATTTGTTGACTGAATGTAACCACAGTCAAACTCAGACTTTTTCCAAACAATTCAATTTGATAAATATGTATTAAGCACTTACTACACGCAAAGCAATGTGCTAGGAATTGGAGATTGTTCTAGGTTCACGGGCAAATTCTGAATACTGGAGAACTTATATGACTCTCCTTGCCATCTCCCAGCACTTAGCAGTTAAGGCTATGGGAATGTGATAATCTTTGTCTGGGTCTAACGAAAAGGTGAAAGCAAATTTTACCATATGATGTATGTATGTTCCAATGAGATTTAATGAACAATATGAGTTATTGCAGAGGTGAATTCTAGCCAGCTGGTTGACGTATGGATAGCTAGTGCTTACAGTGTGAATGTTGCCTTGGTCCCCTCAAGTAGTTCCTAATGAAGGACATACTAGCTTGAACCTGGAAGGTTTCATCTGATCCTCTTCCAGTCTTCCCCATTATTTTTTACAACAATGTAATTAACAACAATGTATTGTAACAAGGTCCATTTCTGAGATCAGTCCTTATTAACGAGGCCAATAGATTTTCAAGTATTCCTAAAGATTTATGAGGGTTAATTGGCCAAGTGGCATATGTATGTACTTGTGGACAATCTTTTCTGAATGCTAATTGGCCAAAGCACTTGAACCTAGATTGTGGAATATCTTCCCCATGCTTATCATTTGCTTTGACCCCTAATGGTCTAAGAGATAGTGACCTGCTGCCTAGGATGAACTGGTCATCAGAAATAATTCAAGAATGATGAATAGTTGGGGCAGCTAGGTGGTGCAGTGAATAGAGCACCGGCCCTTGGAGTCAGGAGGACCTGAGTTCAAATCCAGTCTCAGACACTTAACACAAAACTATCCGTGTGATCTTGGGCAAGTCACTTAACCCCAATCGCCCTACCATCCCCCCTCCAAAAAGCAAAAAAAAAAAAAAGAATGATGAGTAGTTAATGACATTGGGAGGAGCTACTGTTATCTTAGCATGAGGGTGAGGACTTTGCAGTTAGGAAAACAGAAAATGAAAACATAGAACTTGAGAGATTATGAATGTCCATTCTTCAAAGGAAGCTACCAATCCTTAATATGCCAGCAACACAAAAAGGATTACAAGAAATCACTTAATAAAAGGAATTTACCAAAACATGTGTCTTACAGTTTCAGTATGCACATATAATAATAATATAATAAAAATGAGAAGAATGAGATAATGATGATGATTAAAAATTTATATTGACTTCACCCATCACTTAGCTTTCCTTCTGGTAAATTGTGAGGAGGGTTAGAATAGTCAAAAATAAGGTACTGGCCGATGTGAACAAAAATCATCTGGTGGGTCAGCATAAGAAATTAAATGGGAATTCTTTGGGAATTTTGTGGAAGTCGCAGATGACACATGAAGGTCAGCAGATGACATATAAAACGTTGAGAAACTAAAATGCATAAAATATATGTATAATACTATATAATATCAACATATTTTATCTTTTAACACTATAATAATTCAGACTTCTTCTTTAGCATTAAGGGAGGGCCAAAAAATTTTATGCAGATTTCCAGGTTGTCCCTGCAATGTGGAAGGGATAATTATATACTCCATGTGCTTCTACTTTATTGGAACAATACAGCATTTACACAAATATGCTAACATAAAGTATATTTAAAGTAATACAAAATAGTTTCAAATGGAAGAGTGAAGGAGTCAGGGAAAACTTTAGGTAGGACATGGCTTTGAAAGAAACCAGGGATTCCAATGGAAGGGGACTTGCCCTGTACTCTGTACATGCCTGGATCACCTAACATGGAAGCATTCTGCATCCTGATGTTTAGCCTGGTGGGACTAGCTTCCTTTGATTGTAGCAGGAACAGGTTGCATCTAAAAAAAATAATAGCAACAACAAAATGCCAGACTGAGATAATTTCTTGTACCCTCTTTCCTGCTGGATCCAGAGGGATGTGATCACCCATAGGTCATCCACAGCTCAGGTGTCATAAGCTGAGCAATGAGGGGGAATACAATATAAGTATCCCCAGTTCTGAGAAATGGCTGGGGTCTCTATTCTATTTGTCCCCACTTTTTTTTTTGCTTTTTGGAGGGTAATTGGGGTTAAGTAACTTGCCCAAGGTCACATGGCTAGATTTTTTTGTGTGGGTGTTAAGTGTTTGAGGCTGGAACCGAACTCGGGTCCTTCTGACTCCTCGGCTGGCACTTTACTCACTGTGCCACCTAGCTGCCCCTATTTGTCCTCACTTTTAAGTGTCAATGGTGATAATTACTGGACCCAGGAGTTTAAGCCATGGTAGCCTTGGAACTAGGATTCCAGGCAGGATGTCATAGCCAGCCACCCTGGCAAAGAATTGATTGATTGATTGAAGCCCTGAGAATCATGATACCTCCATATTAGGCAATCTGAGTATGCACAGGACACAGAGTGAGCCCCTTACACCAAGAAATAGAAGTGAAGAGGGAGTGCATTCCAAACACGAAGGACAGACTTTGCAATAGTGAAAATGAGAGATGGATTTTCATATATGGGGAACAACTAATAGTTCAGTTTGATTGCAAAAGAGAATACATGAAGAGTAATTGTAAATAAGTCTGGAAAGGTAGATGAGAAACAGATTGTGGGAGGCTTTAAATTCCAGGATAAGAATTTTGTGTTTTATCCTAGCACAATAGAGAGCCATTGACAATTGTTGATTAGGGAATGATATGGTCAAATCATAAAATGCCAATTTGTTATTTTTGTAAAGGATGAATTGGAGAGGGGAGGATGCCTAAAGCAAGGAGACAAATCATGAGGCTGTTATAATAGATAATTATAATTATATTATGTTATAATATATAATTGATAAGAGGTATCAAACATGTAGCCTATAACTGCCCTCAACATGTCTGAGTGCAGTCTGAGTCAGATTAAAATGCATTTGTGAAATATTAGCCAAAATCAATGAAAATACAATAAAACAGAAATAATGTTAATATGTGACTTTCTAAATCAATATGCTTATGTACCAGTTAGTGTCCCCTGTTTCTATGTGAATTTGATGCCAGATAGGTGATAAGGTCATCAACTAAGGGTGGTGGCCAAGTAAGTGGAGGAAAGGGGATAGATGTGAGAGAAGCTGTCAGGGTAGAACTGATAAGAATTGGCAGCTGATTAGCTATGGGGATGGCTGAATGCACCAGTGAATAAGGAAATAATCAGGAAATAAGCCATGAGGAAGAAGGAAGGAAATGATTTCATTCTGGAATTCAAGCAGAAGACTATCAAATGTTATTTCAAAGTAAAGGGGTTTTTAAATGATGTGACAGGAAAAAAGCAAGTATGACATAGTGGAAAGGACACTGGATTTGATACAAAAGATCTGGGAATCCTGGCTTTGTCATTTGTTATCAGAAATTCCCAAGATGACTTTTCAATATTTTCTTGGTTTCTTGGGGAAACTTCTTTTCTGTCTTTAAAAAAAAATTCAGTATCATGAAAACTGGAACAGAAAACTGAGGTCAGAAGTATGTAGATCACCACAAAGGAGCATAAAACCGGAAGGGATAATGAATCAAATGTCAAAAAGAAACCAAAGCACTTTAACCAAATATTATGGGGAAAAAAATTAACCAGTGTTATTCAGTGAAAAAAAGAATCCTGCATACTCCGTAGAGGCCATAGGGCAATAGTGAAGAACACCAAAATAGTTCAAAAGAGAAATAAAAAGCCATTAAAAAAGCGTGATGCTGGGGCAGCTAGGTGGCACAGTGAATAGAGCATCGGCCCTGGAGTCAGGAGGACCTGAATTTGGATCAGGCCTCAGACACTTAACACACACACACACACACACACACACACACACACACACACACACACACTAGCCATGTGACCTTGGGCAAATCACTTAACCCCAATTGCCCTCCAAAAAACAAAAAAAATGTGTGATGTAGCCAGGTTGTACAGAGTCCATCACTGGATTCAGAATCAGTAATTTCTAGCTCCTATTTCCATATCTTTGTAGAGACATTTCTCCATATCTGAAATGCACTCCTTTCTCAACTCTGCCTGTTAGAATTCCTGGTTTTTCCAGAAGTTACCTTGTTTTGTACATACTTATATGTATGTACATGATGGTTTCACCTCTTCTCTTTCCTGCCAGAATGTAAACTCCTTGAGGGCAGGGACTATTTCACATTTGATTTTGTATTCCCAGTGCCTAGCATTATGCCTTTTACAGTACTTAATAAATCCTTACTGGGGGGCAGATAGGTGGCACAGTGAATAAAGCACTGGCCCTGGAGTCAGGAGGACATAAGAATTCAAATCCAGCCTCAGATACTTAACACTTATTTAGCCATATGACTTTGGGCAAGTAGTTTAACCCCAATTGCCCCTCCAAAAAGCAAAAAAAAAAAAAATCCTTACTGGTCGACTGTAGTAAGAAAATAGACTCAAGAACGTTTTCTTAGGAAGAAACTGAGCTAACAATAATGCATAAAAAATGCTTTAAATCACTAGAGAAGTTCAAATAAAGCAATTCTGAGGTGCAGCTAGGAGGCGCCATAGTGCACATATTGCTGGGTGTCAGTCAGGAAGACTCCTCTTTTTGAGTTCAAATCTGGCCTTAGACACTTCCTAGCTGTGTGGCCCTGGGCTTTTAACTTTGTCTTAAGTTTCTTCATTTGTAAAATGAACTGGAGAAGGAAATGCAAAGTACTCTAGTATTTTAGCCAAGAAAACTCCAAATGGGGTCATGAAGAGTTGAACATGACTGAAAAACGACTGAACAACAAATAAAGCAACTCTGAGGTTCTGCCTCCCACCCATTAGATTGACAAAAATGACAAAAGAAGAAAATTGAAAAGGTTGGAGGGCTGTGGGAAAATACATAGTAATGCACAATTAGTGGAACTCTGAAATGGTTCAGTTGTTCTAGAACACATTCTAGAACTATGCTCAAAGTCACAAAACGGCACATGCCCTTTGACCCAGGTATGCTACTACTAGGGCTATATATACCTGAAAGAGATCAAAGAAGAAAAGGACTTAATGTATAAATATTTTTATAGTACCTCTTTTTATCATAGCCAGAAATTGAAAATGAATGCAGTATCTTCCTATTAGGGAAATACTAAACAAATTATGATATATGACTATATTGGAATATTATAGCACAATAAGAAATGACAAAATGAACAGTTTTAGAGGAAACTGGGAAGATTTTTATGAAATTATACAAAGCAAAGTGAATAGCACTAGAAGAGGAATTTATACGATGTCAACAATATAGAGAAAAAATGACTTTCAGGGTTTAGAACTCTCATAAATCTAATTATAAACCATGAGTCCAGAAAACTGAAAATGAAACATACCATTCATCTCATGCCAGAGCAATGATGAACTTAAAATGGAGAGAGAGAGAGAGAAAGAGAGACCTTTCTTTCTTTCTTTCTTTCTTTCTTTCTTTCTTTCTTTCTTTCTTTCTTTCTTTCTTTCTTTCTTTCTTTCTTTCTTTCTTTCCTTCCAGGGGTTAAGTGACTTGCCCAAGGTCACATGGTTAGTAAGTGTGGACATAGAGACATTTTAGAGTATGGCCAATGTAGGAGTTTGGTTTTTTGGACTATGCCTATTTATGATGAGAGTTAGAAGATGTTTAATAAATCTTTGTTGAAAAAATAAGTAAAAGCATGATACTTTGCAGTTTATACATCCATGTGAATGTATACACAGAACTGCCACACATATGTGTATACATGTACAAATATATGTATATATGCATACACATGTGTTTACATGCATTTTATTCTCACGATACCCCTATGAGATAAGTAAAGCAGAATCTATTAGACCCACCCTGAAGATGATGATATTAAAATGCAAAGAGGCTAGGTGACTTGCCCAATGCTTCCAAATTAATGATGCATCTTTGATTTTACAACATTTGATTAAGGCTATGATTTATTTGATGTTTATTACCTGTTTAGGAATACAACTCTCAATTAAGAAATTACTCCTGTGGGAAAGTATTATTTCATTTGTGATGATCTCAGCTTTAAGATATAATTACCAGCATTTTAGAGAAAGCAGACTGGATTTTATTTAGGAAATGATGCAGCATTTTTTTTAAACCATTCCAAGTTGCTCCATGGTACCAAGGGGCAATGGAGAGGGTGGGCTGAGGTAAAGTGCAGCATGTTGCTAATGATTACCCATTCTTTAGTAAGTGGTAGATAGGATAGCATCAACAAAATGTAGGATTCAAAAGAGAGATGAGCAGGTCACACACACATATTTGTATATATATATATGTATATGTACACACATGTATATATGTATATATTTACAGTGAGGGACCATCCAAGTGTTTTACTGGTACCTATGAAATGTAAAAAGATTCAGAGGAAGACTTCTTTCCCAGCACAACATAGACAAGAATTTTACTGGATGAGAGAGCATAGATGGCATCCTTACACTGATTAAGGAATGACCCATATTAATGTTTGCAGATTTGTTGGAGCATGAGAACATAGTTAAATTCTGAAATTTCATTAAGTTTTTCCATACTGCTAATTCTCAGTGGTATTTCAGAAATCTACTAACTGACTGGACTTTCTCTAATGATGAGATTAATTGGTTAATTGATTAATAACTGCCAACCAACTTCCATTACGAGCAAGGAAATGAGCTTAGATGAACCAACAAGGCACTTTGAGGAAAAATAAGAGAGATCATGTTCCATGTAAGTCAGAATACTTCCCCTGAGACCCAGATAGAAATAATCCTAAACCAAGAGCCCCAAGAATACCAGTGCCACTGAGATCGCCAACCCGGCTTCTAGCCTTTCCCCTACAGCCATTATCTATGGACTCAATCCAGGTAGAGCTGAGATGTGGCATCTGCTTCTACAGGCACTACAACCCCTGCCTCTATATGTACGGTCACAGCTACTGAAGATCCATAGAAGTAGGTTCTCACTATGAAAGTCTTTAGCACTGTCAAATGGTTCCATATTAAAAAAAGATGTGTATTTTGCTGCTACACCCTGAGGACTATAGGACCTTTTCAAATGGCTTGAAACTAAAATTTCCTCTATATGCTGTATTCCCAAGCAGAATCTGAGCTCTTTGAGTAAGGATTGTCTGCTTTTTTACCTGTGTACCTAGTACTTACCGTGTTTCCCCGATAATAAGACCTATCCCGAAAATAAGCCCTATTGAGATTGCTACTGTAGTGAAGGTGATCCCCTGTGCTACATGCTACATTACGGTACCCTCTGTATGCACCATCCCCCCCGTGAAACGCACGCCGTGCTCTGAGCTGCATCCAATCAGAGCTGCAGCAGTGAGCGCGTCATCCTGTTCTTCCCCAGTGATTTGCTTATTGAATAAAGGTACATTTTTTGGTTCACATTTACCCGTTTATTAAAATTGCTGTCAATGTTCATTAAAATAAGCCCTCCCCTGAAAATAAGCCCTCTGGTGTTTTTCTGTCCAAAAAATTTAATAAGACAGTGTCTTATTATCGGGGAAACAAGGTAGCACAGTGCTTTGCACATAGTATATGCTTAAAATGTTTTTTTATTCATTCATTCATTCATAATGGTACACAAAATTCAGATGACTTCACTGTGGTTATTTTCAGCCTATATAGCTTCAGGAACAGATCTTCCTTTTTGGATTTTATAGTCTACATGATTTTCTTTAAGTCATGATTGGGGGGTGGGGGAGCTGAAGGGTGGGGATGGAAATGACTTTTTCTTAATCCAGTGATTTATCTGATATGATGATTCTTTTAAGAAACAAGTCTCTAAGTATAACCATGGTTTTTTTTAATTCCTCCTAATGTACTATCCTCTTTTTAATGTTTGTGAAATCTTCCTGTCCATATGACTAATAGACATGAATTGCAGTCTTTTTTTTCTTCTTTATGGCTTTAGATAACTCACCTCTTTATGGACCTCAGTTTCTTTTTCTATAAGATGAGTGCATTGGACCAGAAATTCTTTTAACATCCATTTTAGAGCTAATATTCCATGTGTCTGCTATGATCCTGTTGCCTAGAAGCTGTCTTGTCAACTGCCATAAATTGACCTTATCCAGGGGACAGTATGAAGGTCCTGGGTTGGGAGGTTGGGGATAAGGTACAAAAAAGGTATGGATGGAGGAGAAGTAAAGTAAAACACTTTCTACTTGACAATTTTGCTAAGGGCTGGGCTACTGATCAATTACCATTTGACATGGGATGGAAGAGGGAGTCTGGTCTATTTATGGTAAATGGATTATGCATAAACAGTTTTTGAAATCTAGATGCTTTTTTTTTTATCTCGGTTTGGTCACTGTCATCTGGGGACCTTAGGGCAAATATTCTTAGAAGGGGGCAAGAAGAGTAGATGTTGGTGATGAGCTCATAACAGCAAAGCTCATAAATGAATGAAAAAGCAGGTGTTGAGTATTTACTATGAGCAAAGCATTATGCTAAGTGCATGCTGAGGGTACAGATTGAAAAAAGGAAGATAGTCCCTTCTTTCAAGAAATTCACTTTTTTTTTTTAAGCAATCCGGGTTAAGTAACTTGCTCAAGGTTACACGGCCAGTTATTTCTGGGTGTGGTGCTATCTGAGCCCGGATTTGATCCAGGTCATCCCAACACTGGAGCCAGTGCTCTTACTCGCTGAGCCACCTGGCCGCCCCAAGAAGTTCACATTTTAATAAAGAGAGAAAACACATGGAGAAGATTTCAGCTGCAAGTCATATGAAGAATGCTGTACAATGCTAAGTAGATGGTAATACATCTTGTTTAAGGTTAACTCCACTAATGAGATCATATCCGCTTCTGATATTGAATGATTTAACTATGCCAAGGATTTGGGTGGTGAGAAGTTTCTTTTCTGGGTCTTTAACAGTTTTGGCTGCTGAGGAAACAGGGCCACAGTAACTACAGAAGTATTTGCTTGGTGACCTCTCTGTCAACAAGACCTATCCCTGTAGGCTCTAGAAAGACTCATGAAAAGCAACCATTGTGACAAGTGGGAGCAGTAATTTGCTTGTTTCTTTGTGAAATCTGCTTCCTGTCTACAAAAATTACCACACTGGTCTCACATGCATCGATGTGGTCTCAGACTTAGAAGAGACACAATTGTTACCTCCAAGTATTCAAAGGCCTATTGCAGGAAAGAGGGATTAGAGTCATGCTCTCAGCTCCTGAGAGCAGAGGTAGTGGTGGGGAGAAGTTACTGAGATACAATTTAGGCTTGACATAAGGTATAAGGAGTGGGGGTGGGGTGGGAAAGATAAAAAAGTGGAACTCTTCTAAATGAGAATGGGCTGCTTTAGAAGGCAGTGCATTCCCCTGGCTGGAGGTCTTTAGGCAAACCTCAATGACCACTTGGGTATATTGTAGAAGAGAGTCTGATCCAGGCATGACTTAGATTAGATGGCTTTTGAGGCCCCTTCTGCCTCTGCATTTCTGTTTTTCTGTGATACTATGTTGACACAGACTCCAGGGGCAGAAGTAACACATGGATCAAGTAAGCTTTAGTCTCTTGTCATAAATTGTATAATGAGATTATTTTACACGACATGGAAAACTTTTGTATTCCATTAAAAAACTTCCTTTTAATTTGACACACAGGCCACATTCTTCCTTGAGCTGCAGGCAGTATTTTATTTAATTGAGGTTGGAGAACAAATATTTCTGTGGAAGGGAAAACAGTGTTTGGATTTCCCTGGAGGATTTTTTTTTTTTGGATTAAGCAGCTGGCAATAATACAGAGTAAAGCTAACTGGCCCATGCTCTTCCCCAGTCATGTGGGCAAGGTTACTGACCTGACTTTGTTGGATTGATTTCTGCAATGCTTCATAGTTCACCTCACACGGTTTTCTTTGGTCCACTTGGTTCCACTTCAGTGTCCCCTCAGTATGTTCACACATGACAAGTCCAAAGAGGATTTCAAAAGGTTGCATGACAGATCAGCTGTCACTGCCTGTTTCAATGATTTCCTTTTCTTGAGTTGAATACTATTTTTATGTATTTGTATTTTCTGCATCTAGAAAGGAAAATTAAGAATTGCAGGGAGGTTTGAGACCACAAATAGATATATACCTGACAAAGAGGTACTCATTATAGGTTTAGCAGAGGGTTAGGTTCCCTTGCCTAAAGGAAAAGAACCCTGGTCTAGGACTCAGGACATAGGCTCTGATCCCTACTCTGCTACTGAAAAGATAGGTGACTTTGGGCAAACCATCCTCTCTGGGCCTCAGTTTCTTCATCTATAAATAGCAAGGGTATATGAGTTAGACGAGAATGTCTCTGAAGTCCCTTCCAACTCTGACCTTCTCAGATCCCAATTTTGTCCTTATGAATGTGTTTAATTATATCCCATTAGTAGGCCAGTGAATTAATTTGTTTTATTCAGAGCCCTAGCAAAACTCCATGTTAAACTGTGGTTTTATTAGGAGACCATGTCTATATCCCCTGGGGGCTTACTTGATCAAGTAGATGAGGCCATCTTAAACCAATGCCCCAGTTCCCCCCTCTCTCTCTTCTAAACTTGTAGCATGTAGTAGCCATGTGAATTCACACAGTTCACTACACCTCTCCGAGCTTCACTTTTCTCATTTGTATGATTAGACGAATAGTCAATATGATTTCTAAAAGTTCCATCTAGCTTTGAGATGCAATGAATCTTAGACACATTGTCTACACCTCTCATTTGTTAATTAGTCATGGAGTACCAGGGGGGCTTTCTAATATTGTCTTCTTCTATTGTGACTCAACTTGGCATATATTCATAATTCTTTTCTCAACTAGATTACAATTTGTTTGAGGGCAGAAACCTTGTCTTTCAGCTATTTACTTCTCTTAAAAGTGTCTAACATAGCACCTGGTAGAAATTGAGGTTTAGAGTGCTGGTGTCATTTGTCCAAGGGGTTCCAGCACCTCTTTATATATTGTATTCCCCGATAAGATGTGAGCTTCTTGATGTCAAGAGCTTTCTTGCTTGTTTGTATTTATATCCTTAGCATTTAGCATAGTACCTAACGTACAGTGAGCTCTAAATAAGTACCCTATATTCCATCCGCCCATCCATCCATCCATCCATCCATCCATCCATCCATCCATCCACCCACCCATCCATCCATCCATCCATCCATCCATCCATCCATCCATCCATCCATTTATCCCTCCGTCAGTCCATCTATCTGTCTGTCCATCCATCCGTCCATTTGTCTGTCTGGCTAGGTAAGGCCATAAAATATGCAAGTGACAGCATTCAAACATGGATCTCCTGACTCCAGATCCAGTGTTCTTTCTTCTATACCATGTTGTCTTATCTACTCTCTGTAATCAATAAACATTTTGGACCTGATTTCATTGGATTTAAAATAAGGGTGTCATCTGAGTTCCAATTACTGTATGAATGCAAAATATTTCCTTTTTTTCTGCTTTGCCTTTAGACATTTGCCTGGTGAGGAGGACAGCAGCTTGAGGAGGGAGAGCACAATTAGTATGTTAGTAGCGTGAGCTGACGGCTGTAGAATGACATTCAGTTTCAGAATCATTTTAAATTAGATGAAGAAAAAAAAATCCCTTTGGAAATGTAATTTCCTACCCTTATTTATAATGCTGGTGATAGTACAGTAAAAGAAGAAATGTTTTTTGATAGGTAGCTAATCTTAGGTCACAGATTCAGCTGGCTAACCCAAGATCTAGAAACTCTGAGGGACTTACGGGGCTAAAGAAATACTGATTGTCCTTGGAACTAGAAAGACCCTCAATTAGTAGAAGTACCTCTTCAAGGAGTGTGATGATATAAAATTGCTGGCTCAGCAACCAGTTAGTACAGAGAAGAGAAAGAAAGAAGCAAAGGGCTTTATGTCTTAGTTTAACCTCTAATTCATAACCAAAGGTCACACAGCTTTAGACCCAACTTTTTCCCATGATTATGATGGTGTTGATAATGATCTCTCCCATTTGATGCAGCAGTCCTGTGCAAGGGTGTATTTCTACAGGGCTCTAACACTTACAAAAAATGTTCTCTACAATGACCCTGTGAGGTAAGTGGTATAAAACATATTTATTATCATCCTCATTTATTATATTGCATATTTGAGTTACACGATTGTCTACTGCTTGCTCATGTACAGGAAAGGCCACCAGATAAGCGAAGGTACTGGGAAAAAGTTCTGTTAATGATGATGACATTCTTTTTGTTCTTTCTCTCTCTCACAACCCATTCCTGTCCTCCCTTGCCCCATTTCCTTTGAAAATCTAGGGATTTAACTGTCCTTGAATTTTCATTTTCTTTGGAAAAAGTTGAGGTTTAATGGATCCTTCACTGGTCCAATATTGAGTGCTGAAGCAGGTAAATTAAAATGGTTATTGCTTCTTTACCTCTCACTCAGAAAAGTGCCAGGAAGGTAGTGCTCTTATCTTCCAAGTCTCAAAGTTTATATCATGTGGGCATCACCAAACCTTGCCCCTCTGTCTCTGCTCTAGTTGGAGAGCATAGCCACATCCTTGCTATGTATAAATGAGAAAACTAAGGGTCAGCTACTTCCCCAACATTTCAGTTTTGTAAGATGAGCTCTATATACCTATTGTTATCCCCCTTTTCCAGATGAGACAGATGGGGCTTAGTGAGGATAAATGACTTGTCTGTGGTAACATCGGCACAACTAGGTGGTATAGTGAATAGAATGCCAGACCTAAAGTCAAAAAGAACCATTTTCCTGAGTTCAAATCTGGCCTCAGACACTTGCTATCTGTGTGACCTTGAGTAAGTCATTTAACCCTGTTTGCCTCAGTTCTTCATCTGTAAAGTGAGCTGGAGATGGAAATGGCAAACTGCTCCAGCACTCTCATCAAGAAAACCCCACATGGGGGCAACCAGGTGGTGCAGTGAGTAAGAACGCCAGTCCTGGAGTTGGGAGACCCGGGATCAGTTTTGGCCTCAGATACTTAACACCCACACAAAATAACTGGCCGTGTAACCTTGAGCAAGTTACTTAACCCCAATTGCTTTAAAAAAAAAAAAGAAAAAGAAAACACCACATGGGGTCACAAAGGGTTGGACACGACTGAAATGATTGAACAACAACAAGATCCCCCACTTTTGCAAATCAAGGTGAGGGAGGTGTCTTCTCATATTTATTCTTTTAGATCAAGCTTGATTATTATAATTTCAAAGCATTTATTTACCATTATTATGTTGTCCTTTTTTTCATCTGCATTGTTTTGTATTTGTGCATATTGTTTTCCTGGTTCTGTTTACTTTATTTGTCATAAATTCATAAAACAATTACATAGTGGCTAATGTAACCAGGGATTCAAGCCTAAGACTTTACAAAAGGGTCTGCTTTTTGGTAGTGTCTTCCTGCTACTGCACTAGAGACTTGAGATAATTTGCCTTTGGTTGAGAGGTATTCTCTATCTCTATCTTTCTCTGCTCTCTCATTTGAAATAGGTTATCTCACTCTCAGTGGGAGATGTAATTTGCTCTGGTTTGGCTATTAGATTGGATGAATGGCTTAATTCACTGTTCAATATTGTGATCATCTTTGTATATCTAGCATTTGATGGGAAGAGAATAAAATCTTCAGATATAGTTTGGAGTATTCCTTCCCCATTAAAAGAAAGAGACCAGAAGTAACCCGAACCCAAAATGAATTTCCACTAAATCAGAAATATTTAGGGGGCATAGATAGACATAATTCTAACTTTTTACCTTCTCTCTAAAGTTGTTGTTCATCTTTTGTTTTTGAAGAGGACCAGTGACATGGGTGTTGTCTCAACTTGCATATGAATTGGATTTAAGTGAGGCAGTGCAAAGTCATCAGCCTCACTCTTTTATCCTGAGTCATTAAAGAACAGTGGAAGGACATAAGTCAAGATAACTGATAATGACCCAGGATGTAGTGGGTGACCTTGGCATCTTTGATGCCTGACCAAGCTCTAAATGTTCCATAGAGGCTGCTTCAGCTGCCTTTCATGGCCATTGGAACAAATTTTTTTCTTCACCCATTCTGTAGGGGGATATTTTTATATGCTTTGGGTAGACATTCCTCTAACTCACCAACATGTTTGAGGCCTGCCACCTACCCTCAACCTGGTTTAACCCTCTGCTGAGATGGTTTTACAGGACTGTGGCCACTGCACATGCTTCAGCTTCTTGGAACTACAGGTGAGAGTTGAGTGAAAGTGGAGAACAAAGGTGGATGAGCAGTCCTGAAAAGGGACTGTAAGCCCTCACACTTAAGGGGCTAGTCTTTCTTAAAGCAAAGATGAAAGAAAAAGCCTAGACATTATCTTTCAAGAAATTTTTAAGGAAAACTGCCCCAATATTCTAGAAGCAGAGGATAAAAGAGAAATTGAAGGAATCCGCTGATCATTTCCTGAAAGCAACCCCAAAATGAAAACTCCCAGGAATAGCATAGCCAAATTCCAGAACTCCTAGGTTGAGGAAAATATACTGCAAGCAGCCAGAAAGAAGCATTTCAAATATCACAGAGCCACAGCCAGAATTACACAGCATTTAGAAGCTTCTACATTAAAAGATCAGAGAGTTTGGAATATGATATTCTGGAAAACAAAGGAAGAAGGATTACAACCAAGAATCACCTACCCAGCAAAAGTGAGTATAATACCCCAGTGCAAAAACTGATATTCAATCAAATAGAATACTTTAAATCATTCCTGATGAAAAAATGAGAACTGAATAGAAAATTTGACTTTCAAATACAAGACTTAAGCACAGAAAGGTAAACAGGAAAATGAAATCATAAGGAGGTCAATAAAGTTAAGCTGTTTAAATTACTACATGAGAAGATAGTACCTGTAATGCCTAAGAACTTTATCATTATTAGGGCTGTTGAGAGGAGTATACATATATAGTGGGCATAGGCATAAATTGACTATGATGTGATATTAAAAAATCAAATTAAGAAGTGAGAAAGAGGGATGATTATGATGGAATGCTATCCAAAAAAGTAAAATTAAAGGGTGAGAAGGAGGGATCCACCAGGAGGAGGGGAAAAGAAGAGGTAGAATGAGGCAAATAATCTCACATGGAAGGATAGGGGGACTGACAGACAGTTCTTGAATCTTACTCTCACAGGAATTGGCTCAAAGAGGGTATAATGCACACACTCAGTTGGGTATAGAAATCTATCTTATCCTACAGGGAAGTAGGAGGGGGAAAGGGGTAAGGAAATATAAGGAGGGGGAAGACTGATAGAAGGGAGGGTGGATTGAGGGAAGTAGTAGTCAGAAACAAAACACTTTTGAGGAAGGACAGAATGAAAGGAGAGAGAGAATGATAAACAAGGGAAAATAAGATAGAGGAAAATACACTCCTCCTCTCTAAGGAGAGCAGAATGGCTAGCCTTTTGACCCCCATATCCTGTTTCACTCAAGGAAGAAGTAAAAATATCACTTCAAGTGGGGTGGGAAAGATTCCACAGATATGTATTCACACCTTCTTTGAGCTGAATTTAGACAAGCACACATAGACATACATATAACTTACATGGGCAACACTCATAGAAACCTACACTAAAATTTATTAGATGCTTTAAGGTTTGTCAAATGCTTCACATATATGTTATCTCATTTGATCCTTGTAATAATCATGTGAAGTAGGTCTCATTTCATAGATGAGTAAATCAAGGCCTGAAGTAGTTAAATGACTTGCCCAAGGTCATGGCTATTCAATGCCTAAGGAAGAATTTGACCTCAGGTCTTGTGAACTTTGCATCTAGAAATCTATCCACCGAGTCATCTAGCGGCCCTGCTTCTTCTTGGTATTCATTTTGCTCAGTTTTTCTTACAATCTAGTATTATTGAATTGCATTCATATACTGCAATTTATTTAGCCTATTTCCAGATGATGAGAATCTATTTTATTTCCAGTGCTTTGTTACCACACAATATATTATAAATATTTTGGTATCTACATCATCTTTTTCTTTGTAATTGAACTCCTTGTGTACAGTGTGTGTTTAGCAGGAGAACACCTGAATCAGAAGATATGAATATTTTAGTCCTTTGTTTAATTCTAAATTGCTTTCTAGAATGGTTATATGAATTTGCAGCTCTAATAATGATTTTACTTATTGATTCAACATTCTTAGTGGAGCTATGATCTTACTATTCTGAAATAAAAATCTTGGAATTATTTTTCCTAATATCTTTTGATTTATTTCATTAAATGTTTCCCAATTTTACAGGAAAATTGTTCAAACATTCACTTAAAATGTTTTTTGAATTCCAAATTCTTTTGCTACCTTCCACTGTACCCCCTTTCTTAAGAAGTGAAGCAATTTGATATCAATTATACATGTGGTCATGCAAAACATATTTCCATATTATCCAAGTTGCAAAAGAAAACATAGACCAACTCTTTCCCCTAATAAAGTAAAAAAAAAATTTGCACTCAGAGTTCATCACGTCTTTTTCTGGAGTTGGATACTATTTTTTGTCATGGGTCCTTTGGAATTGTCTTGGATAATTATCTTGATCAGAGTAGCTAAATATTTTGTTGTTGATCATCCTTATGATATTGCTGTTATTGTATATGGTATTTTTTCTGGTTCTTCTCATTGCACTTTGCATCAATTCAGAAAAGTCTTCCTAGGTTTTTCTGAAACCATTGTACTCATTATTTTTATAGCTCAATTCCATTACAATTATATACCACAACTTGTTCAGCTATTCTGCAATTGGTGGACATTCCCTTGATTTCCAGTTTCTGCTACTACAAAAGAATTTCTATAAATATTTTTGTAAAAATAAGTCCATTTACCTTTAAAAATTATTTGGAATACAGATCTAGTAGTGGTATTGTTATGTCAGAGGATAGGTACAATTTTATATCCCCATGGGCATATATCCAAATAGTTCTCCTGAAATCATTGGACTAGTTCACAACTCCACCAACAGTTCATCATTGTCCCATTTTTTTCCACATCTCCTCTAACATTTGTCATTTTTCTTTTGTGTCATCTTAGCCAATCTGATAGGTTTGATGTGGTGCTTCAGAGTTGTGTTCATTTTCATTTCTCTCATCAGTTGTGATTTAGAGTATTTTTAATATAACTATAGATAGTTTTGATTTCTTTTCCTGAAAACTGCCTATTCATATCCTTTGAACATTTGTCAATTGGGAAATGAATCTTTTCAAAAAAAAATTTGGCTCAGTTCCTTATGTGTTTGAAAAATGAGGCCTTTATCAAAGAAACTTGCTATAAACTCCTCCCTTCCCCCAGTTTCCTGTTTGCCTTATAATTTTGGCTTTCTTAAGTTTTGTTTGTGCAAAAGCCTTTTAATTTAGAAATTATCCATTTTACTTTTTTGTGATTCTCTCCATATCTCACTGGGTCACAAACTCTTCTGTTGCTCATATATCTGACAGAAACATTTTCCATGTTCCCCATATTTATTTACAATATCATCCATTATGTCTAAATCATTTTAAAATTTTGACCTTATCTTGCTATAGAGTATGAAATGCTGGTTTATGCCTAGTATCTTCCAATTTGCTTTCCATTTTTCTAAGGAATGTTTGTCAAATAGTGAGTTCGTGTCCCCAAAACTTGTATCTTTGGGTTGAACACTAGATTAATTTGGTCATTTACTACTGTGTATTATGTACCTAATCTATTCCACTGATCTACCACTCTATTTCTTAGTCAGTATAGAATGTTGTGATTATTATTTTGTAATATAGCTTGACATATGGAACTGTTATGGATCCTTCCTTCATATTTTTTATTATTTCCCTTGATATTCTTGACCTTTTGTTTTTTCCAGATGAATTTTCTTATTTTTTCTATTCTATAAAGCATTTTTTTTTTGCATTTTGATTGGTATGGCACTGAATAAGTAAATTAACTTAGGTAGTATTGTCACTTTTATCATGTTGACTTTGCCTACCAAGGAGCAATTAATATATCTCTACTTATTTAGAGATATCTTTATTTACTTGAATGAAGTGTTGTATAATTTTGTTCATATAATTTACTCGTGTATTTTGACAGGTAGACTCCTAAGAATTTTGTGCTGTCTGTAGTTATCATAAATTAGATTTCTCTTTCTATCTCTTTCTGCTGGGTTTTGTTATTACTATATAGAAATGCTGATGATTTGTGTGGGACTATTTTAAATCCTGCGAGTTTCCTAAAGTTGTTAATTGTTTTGACTAGGTTTTTAGTTAATTTTCTAGGGTGCTCTAAGTGTATCATCACATCATTTACAAGCAGTTATAGCTTTGTTTCCTCATTGCCTACTTTTATGCCTTCATTTTTTTCTTATATTTTTGCTATAACTAGCATTTCTAGCACAATATTTGTGATAATGGAATCTTTGCTTCACCTCTGATCTTATTGGCAAGGCTTCAAATTTATCCCCTTATAGATAATGCTTGCTCCTAGTTTTAGGTAGATACTACTTACCATTTTCAGAAAGGCTGCATTGATTCCAATGCTTTCTAGTGTTTGTAATAGAAAAGATCTATCACAGCTAACTTCTAAGATTTTATTCATCACTTAATTTTTTTCTTATTTATTTTCTGGTTAGATTTACGTAACTCTGAGAGGGGAAAGTTGATATCCCCAATTAGTATAGTTTTGTTGTCTATTTCCTTCTGTGATTCATTTAACTTTATCTTTATGAATTTGGATGCTGTGTAACTCTCTGCATATGTTTAATATTGATATTACTTCATTGTCTGTTTGCTTTCATCAAGATGTAGTTTCCCTGCTTAGCTCTTTTAATAGTATATTTGTGATTTTCTTTGTCTGAAATCATGATTGTTACCCCTTCCTTGTTTACATCAACTGAATCATACTAAATTCTACTCTGGCCCCTTATTTTATTTTATTTCTTTTATTATCATTATTTTTTGCTTTTTGGAGGGCAATTGGGAGACCCCTTATTTTAAACTCTGTGTATGTTCCTCTGTTTCAAGTGTTTATCCTTCACTTGAACTTTGTATTTGAAAGTGAAATTTTCTATTCAGTTCTGTTTTTTTTTATCATCAGAAATGCTTGAATGTTCTCAACTTCATAAATGCCAATTTGTTCTCTTGAAGAATTGTTTACTCAGTTTTACCATCTAAGTTATTCTTGGTTTTAATTTCAGCTCTTTTTTTCTTTTTGGAGGGGAGAAGTCACGGCAATTGGGGTGAAGTGACTTGCCCAAGGTCACACAGCTAGTAAGTGTTAAGTTTCTGAGGCCAGATTTGAACTCAGGTCCTCCTGACTCCAGGGCCAGTGGAGCTGCACCACCTAGCCACCCCAATTCCAGATCTTTTGCCTTCTATAATATCATCCAAACCCTCTGCTCCTTTAACATGGTAGCTGATAAATCTTGTGTGATCCTGACTGTGACTCCATGGCATTTGAATGGTTTCTTTCTGGCTGCCTGAAGTATTTTCTTTTTGATTCGAGAGCTCTGAAATTTGGCTATAATTTTCCTGGGACTTTTACTTAGGGATCTCTTTTGGGTCATGATCAGTCCATTCTTTTAACTTTTATTTTACCCTCTGGTTCTAGAATATCAGGAAAGTTTTCCTTTTGTTTTAATTTCTAGAAATGCTATATGTAGACTTTTTTATATAATGGTAAAAGAGAGGGATGGAAAGGTTCTCTCACCTCACCATTCAGTTCATGGTACTTGTGTTCTGGATTAATTGTAAACTTCACCTCCTAGAAGCTGGAGAAAAGAGCTCATAGGAAAGAGGGACTATTTTAATCTGCTTAGTTTTAAAAACATTACCTGTTCTGGCTAAGCAGTCAACCAAAGAAAGCTATATTCACCTATCCTATGGGAAAACACAGGATTCAGGGTACCTCTATTATGTGATCTGAGTATGCCCAGGCCACGTCTGAGAATAGGAATGGTGGGTTCAATGAGGGGCATGTGGGAAATGAGTGATAAAACATGAAAAACAAACTAAGGGACATAAATTAAAATGTAAAAAAAAGTCCCAGTGAAAAGCACTGTGCAAATGTAACATATCATTATTGCTGTGGAAAGAACACTGCATTTGAAATTAAAAGAGACCTGGATTCAAATTCTGCATTTGACACTGATTTATGGTATTACTGTAGACAACTTAATTTTTCTGAGCTACAGCCAACTCTCTGAGATAGTAAATTATGGGTAATTTGTGTTGGTAGAAGGGAGAAGCATTGTGGTACTCTGGATAGAAAGGCCTGTAGCAGCAAGCACCCCAGCGTCCCTAGGGTGGCTGCCAACACACGTTCTTAGATCTGCTTTGTTAAAGTAAAGCAATTCAAAGTGGGTTAACAAGCTTACTTTAATCGGTCAAATATGTATCGTTTACCTAGTTCAGGGGAAAAAGGTCAGCACCCCGAACTGCAGAGTATACAGACAGAATTATCAAGACAGAGAAACAGATCAAGTAGACAGGTTTCCAAACTGTCCAACCATTATATCCATACCAAGTCAACATCTGGGTTTTTCAAAGCTGGGGGGATCTCAACAATGGCTTCCCAGAGTCTCATCTGATCAAATCACAGAACACTTCTCAAAGTGAGCCCCAAAGCAAAGCCTCACATCAGGGATTATATAGCCTTCTCCTGGGTCAGTGAATTTAACCACCCTCTTGACCCACTGCCCAATCACACAGCATCAAGGTGTGGGCATTCCTGAAAAACCAAGCCTCCTGCCACAGACTCCATGTGACCACATTCAACCTATTAGGAGGCAGAGTATATTTTCAAATCAAGGAAGATTCTCAGAGTCTCTTAAGCCTATCAAAGGGCCTAAGGGCAGTGAAGATCTTTAAATTTGCATTTCCATTACAAGGCCCTGAGTCCAAAGTTCTACCTCTGACACATACTGGGTCTGTGGCTCTGGGCAAGGCACTGAATTATAGGATGGATGACAATCAGCATTGGTAGAAGGAATTTCTTTGTGGGGAGTATACTACACCAATAAAATCAAAGATCTGGGCTAAAAAGCATAGAAACTTCCCATTTTGTCCTTGAGGTAGCCCAGCAATGCTCATTGTTAGTGTTGCAGTGGTTTTTCTATCAAAAGGTGAATTCCTGCATCTATCCTTGATGACCAAGGAAGCAAAATATGGGAGCAAAAATGATTAAAATTCCAAAGAAATTCTGATTTTTACAAAGTTTGTCAGGTCTGTTTACAATAAAAAGCATTTGAAAACAATTGTAATGCCAAGGAGAATGATGGATTCAGAGAATTTTCCTTCTGTTTGCTTTTATTTTGAAAGATAAAGCTTCTACAGAATTATTAAAGCAAGTGAATAGTAGGGAAAGGATATAATTAACCGCCTGTCATATTGAACTGCAAGCAGGATGGCATAATCTATATCTTCTATAATCTCTGTTATATCTTTTAATATGAAGCATAAGACATAACCTATAAAATCGTATTTTTATATATTTCTGTAAATGTAATTTGTGAGTCTGCTTTAGAGGACTCTAGCAGAATGGGATGTTGTCCACTTCTAAGCAGCAGTAACTTGTCTGCTTATGTCTTTGGGGCTCCTCTGGCAAGGGAAGAGAGAAAAATCACTTTGGTTCGGTGTTATGAGAAGTAGAGGAAGTGGGTTATCATCTTATCATAGAGATTCAATCTAATAAAAAAATAAAGTCCAGAAAGGGGATTCCAGAAATTGTTGTATTTCTAGCTTCATTACAATCAGTTCTTCAAGAAATCATGTATCTCTCTACTCCCTTAGCAAATAGAATCAAATCATCTTCTAAGTTTTCTATTGCAGGGTTGAATCTCTCATCCTGTCATTCAATCTTTTTTCAGTCATGTCCATTTCTTCATGACCCCATTTGGGGTTTTCTTGGCAAGGAGGAGTTTTTCATCCTTCTCCAGCTCATTTTACAGATGAGGAAACTGAGGCAAAGAGGGGTGAGTAACCGGCCTATAGTCACATAGCTAGTAAGTATGAGGCCAGATTTGAACTCAGGTCTTCCTGACTCCAGGCTTGGCCCTCTAGCTACTGTTCCACATTAGATTAAAATCTTCTGATGGATTTTTTGTGAGCTAGTTGCTATAAGCTCCTGTGCCCATCATGACATGCACTGGAATATTGATTTAGTTGTTAGGGGTGTCTGGATCCTTGAAAAAGGTGCATATTCTTTTAGGGAAACTTCAAAATTTAGTATTTTTTTTTTTTTTTTGCTTTTTGTAGGGGAGAAGGTAGGGCAATCGGGGTTAAATGACTCGCCCAAGGTCATATGGCTAGTTTTGTGTTGAGTGTCTAAGTCCAGATTTGAACCCAGGTCCTCCTGACTCCAGGGCCAATGCTCTATTCACCGCACCACCTAGCTGCCCCCTAAAATTTAGTCTTTATCAGCATGTATCTGTGAAGGAATATATCGGGTATGGCTTCTCATTTTGCCCATTTTTGAGAAAAGTCACTGTGGAAAAGCAAGGACATCTACAAAGGATTCAAGTTGGGGGTTATTTAATTGTCACCCCAATTCATATGTGCCTTTATAGCTACAAAGCACTTTTATTTACATTAATTCATTTTATCATCATAATAATGTGTTACAGGTCATACTGGTATCATCCTCATTTTGGAGATAAGGAAATTGTAGCTAAAAGATACTAGTAGGGGTGGCTAGGTGGCTCAGTGAGTAAAGCTCTGGCCCCAGAGTCAGGAGGACCCGAGTTCGGTTCTGGCCTGAGACATTTAACACCCACACAAAAATACTAGCTGTGTAACCTTGGGCAAGTTACTTAACCCCAATTGCCCTCCAAAAGGCAAAAAAAAAAAAAGATATTAGTAGATGTTCTTTTCAAGGTCATACAGTAAGTAAATGGCAGAGTCAGATCTTAAACTTAGGCCTTTTGACTCTAAATATAGGGGAAATAATTTTGGTGTGGTGTATGTGTATATATGTGAGGGTGGGGCAGTGGAGTCATGGGGAGAGTGTCAGGTGAAGCTATTTTACCTGTAAAGGAATTGGCATTTCAAACTATTTTTATCAGCTATTTGTTGTTTATTCAGTATTTTGGGTTAGTATGACACTTGAGGAATTGGTTGCATTGCTGTATGTATACAGATCTTTTTATATAATAATGTAAATTTACAACTATATAAATATATGTATATATAGACAAAATCAGGTCCTCTAGAAATGTGATCCATGGGGCCATGCTGTAGAGCCCTAATGAAGGGGAGCAAAATGGTATTCATTGCATCAATAAAGAATTACTACTGTTTGGTGTTTTGTATCCAGGGGTGTTGTCTTCCGGACCTACGGACACCTGTAGCACCAACATACAAGGCAGGTAATTTATATACCTGTGGGGCACTGTCTGCTTGACAACAACTACTGAGACTATACAAGTCATATCCAGCATCATATGCAAACAACAACAGAGTTTAAACAAATAGTCACACTCTACTATTCCCCATTTCTAACTTTAGGAAGAGACTAGAGTGTGTTCACAGGTTTTATATTTCTGTTGTTCAATCACTAATCAGAGGAAGGATTTGACCTATTTGAAAAATGCATCATACATATAACCCCTTAACCACTGTCATGTTCTCTTGATGGCAGCACATTAAAAGGTTTTAAAATTTCAACTCCTTCTGGATTGCCCAAAGAGTATCTGCACTCTTCTTTCAAGGGCTCTCCTCTTCTGGATTCAGGTTTACCGTCACCATATCTGAAATGCCATTCTGCCCCAAGATACATGGGACACTAAGGAAGACATACTCATTAATGCCAGATAGACTTTTAATCATGGTGGAAATTGGATGCACTCTCCTAAGATTCTTCATAATGCTTTCTGCCAGATCTGCCACAGACAAGCCAATGGCCCAGGAAGTATAGCCCTTCAGCTTGATCACCTCATAAGCACTTTCAACCACTTGTTTATGAACATCTTTCCATTTATCTGAATCAGCATCAGTTCTTATTTGAGGATGAAGATTCTTCAGAGACACACTGTCAAGATTCACACCACTCCACACAGGAACACTGGAATCTCCATTTTTCCCAAGGACCCATCCATGACAACCTGAAGAATGGAACCTAGTCTCTTCCCCATTAGGTAACAGAAATGGGCAGAATCCAGATTGCAACCACTTCCAATAAGATGGTTTTTAGGAAAGCCACTTAGCTTATAAGCCACATATGTCAAAATATCCGCTGGGTTGGAAACAATAAACGGATTGCAATTAGGGCTGTATTTAACAATATTGGGAATGATGAATTTAAAGATATTCACGTTATGCTGGACCAAATCAAGATGACTTTCTCCCTCCTGTTGACATGCCCCAGTTGTAACAATGACCAGTTTTGAGTTTGCGGTGAACACTAGTCTTTGCCAGAAACAATCTTTGACGTTTTGAGGAAAAGGTTGCCATGTTGGAGATTCGTCATCTCTCCCTTTTGTTTGTCCTCTATTACATCAACTAAGGCAAGTTCATCAACCAAATCCTTTGTTAAGATACTGATGGCACATTGTCATGCCAACTGTATCAATCACAACAACAGTAATCTTGTTCTGGGGAAACTGTTCATCCTTTAGGAGATTCAAAATCAGCTGATCCTTAACAGTAGATGTCATTTTGGGGGGATATTGAGGTTGCTGGTCAGACTGTGAAAGTTCTGAGTTATACGTGAGCCTGCTGCTTCCATACTCACCCATTTCCAAATTTCAGAATTGATATGGTGATGGGGTCAGGGGAGGAGAAGGAACAAGTTATTTAAGGATAGACAGCATATGGCATACGGGATAAAGAACTGGCCTCAGAGTCACGAAGACCTGGGTTCAAGTCCTGCTTCTAAGGTGCATTGATTGTGCCACCCTGGAAAAGTCATTTCACTACTCATTGACCTAGGCAGGGTACTGCCAGTCTGAATTGGTAGTGGGATTTCCTGACATTAATGAAATCACAGGTTTATACCTGCCTCCAAAATATTAAGGAGAAGAAATGGCAGCTGCTAGCAGGGATAGACATGACTAGCTGCATAGGCCTCAACAGACTGTTGGGGAAGCCTATGCAACCCTTCTTAGTAGAAAGCTTTTCATTTCCAAAATACAGTATGTAGGATTACAAGAAAAACCCCAGTTATGAAAAGATGTAGAACTGCATGGACCTGGGTTAAGATATCCTTCTCTAGGGTCATGTTGGGGGTACTTTAGATTTTATAGTTTCCTAAGTATTATAGAAACTGCTCTTTACCTTTTCTTGTCATTCTTGAGGGACAAATAATAGTTTCCAGAAATTGTTTCACAATGTTTGGTGTTTGGACTTTCAAGATATAGCAGCTAGGGTGACTTAGAGGCCTGTTCATGTAACATGGAACTAATCTGAGTGCTGTGTGCTTTAGAAACCTTACCCCAGCTTGAGCCAGTTTGAATCTTCCCATCCATCTTTGGGCAACAGAGGCAAATGGTTATTTTCCTTGGTCAATATGAAGTAACATTTAAAAGTTAGCATGATATTTTTGATAGATCAGTGCGGATAGTTTGAGGGATTTCACCGTGTTAGGAGAATATAAATGTTTTAATTGTATAATCCACATCAGAAAGACAATGTAGTATCTTTTAAATTTAGGACTCAAGAGAGAAATGACTAGTTGACTGTTCACATTAATGAAGCTTGGCAGCTGTGAGTTATTTGGGTCTGAGAGGAGGCAATGTTTGTTGAGCTATTTAGGAAGACTTTAAATGGGCATTAAAGGATCAGTTACCTGGGCATTCTATTCCTCAAGAACCAGAAATCAAGGGTGGAGCCAAGCCCCTCTAAATACCTATAAAATGACTCTTACACAAATTCTAGAGCAGCAGAGCCCACAAAATGACAGTTAAACAAATTTCCAAACCTGGAAGGTTGACAGGAAAGGTCTGTTATGTCACATTGAGAGAAAAGCACAGACCAACGCTGGCCACACTGGCATAGACTGGGCCCCTAGCAAACCTGGAGCAGGTCTTAGGGCACTGAATCACTGGCAGTTGTGGCAGTTTCCAGACGTCTCAATCCACAAATGCCAAAGACAATTTAGAAGGTCAGTAGGAAAGGTCTGTGAGACCTGGGTGAGAGAGGAGTGCAGAACCATCCTGATCCCCACAGTGTTGGTAGCAGTGGCAGTAGCAGTGGCAGTGGCTTATTCTGGAGCTCTTGGTCCACAGATGGTGGGAGAATTGAGTGGCTGATCAGAGGGGAATCACAGGGATCTTTTTTTCTGGCTCTAAGGCAGGATTTTTTTTGCTTTGCCTGTGCTTTGATCTGGGTCACAGTACTGGGTGGTGCTGGCATGGCAGAACTTGTGGTGGCAGTGGAGAGAGAATTCTCCTTAAAGTTCCAAGGCACAAAAGAATGCTTGTGATCACTCACAGAGCAGATCACAGGCCAGGAGAGGAGTAGACACCGCTCCTTTGATCATACAACCTTGGAAGAATTGAAAATTTATGGGTCCCTAGAAAGATCTCTGGAAACAACTGCATGAAACCCCTGAAGCTTGGAACAGTACACCCTTCACACTGGAAGCAGAGTCCTACCTTAACAAAGAGCTAAAAAGTTAAGTAATTGTCTGGGAAAGTGAACAAGGAGTGGGAAAAAATCAGAGTATAAAATCTTACTTTGGTGACAAGGAAGATCAATGCATACAACCAGAGAAAGACAATAAATTCAAACTTCATACATCCAAAGCCTCCAAGAAAAATATGAATTGGTCACAGGCTGTGGAAGAGCACAAAAAGGATTTTGAAAATCAAGTAAGAGAAGTAGAAGAAAAATTGAGAATAGAAATGAGAATCATTTGAGAAAATAATGAAAAATGAGGCAACAGCTTGCTGAAGGAGACCCCCCCCAAATACTGAAGAAAGTAACACCTTAAAAATAGACTAGCCCAAGTGGCAAAAGAGGTCCAGAAAGCCAATGAGAAGAATGCCTTAAAAAGCAGAATTGGCCAAAAGAAAGAGGAAGTTCAAAAACTTACTGAAAAAAAAATTCCTTGGAAATTAGAATGGAGCAGATGTAAGCTAAGGACTCTATGAGAAATCAAGAAGCAATAAAACCAAAACAAAAAGAATGAAAAAATATAAGGCCATGTGAAATATTTCATTGGAAAATATTTGACCTAGAAAATAGATCCAGGGGAGATAATTTAAAAATTATTGGACTACCTGAAAGCTATGGGTGAAAAAAGAGCCTGGACATCATCTTTCAAGAAATTGTCAAGGGAAACTGCCCAGATATTCTAGAACCAGAGGATAAAATAGAAATTAAAAGTATCCTCTGATCACCTGTAATAGTAATGGAATTTAAAGATCCCCCTGTATTAGCTTGGTTTTCAGGTTGAGTGTTGAAACCCAGAGCTTGTGAATCCCACTTGTGGGATGGACTCATTGACATGAAAAACTAGGAGGAGCTGGTACCATGGATTTAGAGAGGCCCAAACAGAGAGAAGGTTGGCAGAAGAACTTTTGGAAGCAGCATCGTGAAGGCAGAGAGAGAGAGGATTGCTTAGGGCCAGTTGGAGCTGCCCAGGACTTTTGAGAGCTGCCACCTGGAGCTGCCAAGGACTGAGGAGACATGACTGTGATGCTGGTATTTTTTCTGTCTCTTTTGATGTTGTTTTGCCAGATTCATCCGCTGGTGAATGATAATGCTGCTGTTGCAGAGGTTCTGGAACCTTGCTGTTGGTTCAGAAGCCCTGAAGAAGGATTTTCTTGTTGTGTGTTTACAGAAATCCTGGAAGAGGGTCTTGCTGTTGTTTTCAGGGGTCTTGAGACTGTTCTGCAGGCAGAGAATGAATTGATGAGGACACTGGCAATGTATCTTGTGGCCTTGTTAAATTTTGTCTCCCCAGGAACAGAGATTTCTGAAAACTTGTCTTGGGTCAAGAGGAAGAAAAGACCTCTCTTTGTGTATTAAATGCTGTGATGATATCTTAATCTTGTTGTAACTCAGGGGTAGATGGCTTTTGTGCTTTCTACTGCCCCTTTTGAGAAGGTGCTTGGCTTTAACTGATGATAATTGTAATTCAGTTGTGATCCAGGGGTGGGAAACTTTTGACTTTTTTTGTGCTCTGTGACTGATTAATTGAATGTACTTTTCTTATGATTGGAAACTAATCTCCATTTGAGAAGAGGGGCTTTGTGACTGACTAAATGAATGTACTGCCCACGGATGGAGTAGTTCTTAGAAATTATTGAATTATACTTGGTGAATGCTGTATTTTGATTTTCTCTGTTCTGTGAATTTGTCACTGAAGAAGATGGAGAGTTGCTATGCTGGTATTCTGAACTTTGGAAGTTGCCTTTGCTTGGCATTACATCACCTCCTGAAAGAGACACCAAAAGAAAAACTCCTAAAAATATTGTAATTAAATTCCAGAGTTCCCAGGTCAAGGAGAAAATATTGCAAACAGTCAGAAAGAAACAATTCAAGTATTGTGGAAATATAATCAGGATAACACAAGATTTAGTAGCTCCTACATTAAGGTATTGGAGGGCTTGGAATATGATATTTTGGAGGTCAAAGGAGCTAGGATTAAAACCAAGAATTATCTACCCAGAAAAACTGAGTATAATCCTTCAGGGAAAAATGGATATTCAATGAAGTAGAGGACATTCAAGCATTCTTGATGTAAAGACCAGAGCCGTATAGAAAATGTGACATTTAAATACAAGAATCAAGAGAAGTATAAAAAGGTAAACAGGAAAGAGAATCATCAGATGATATTTTTAACACTAGAGAACTTTCTTAGTATTAGGGTAGTTGGAATGAATACACACATACACATACACACATATACATATACATACATACATACATGCATGCATGCATACACATGAACAGAGGACACAGGATGAGTTGAATATGAAGGGATATCTAAAAAATAAAATTAAGCGATAAGAGAGAAGGAGAAGGAGAGATATAAAGGGGGTAATTTATCTCACACAAAAGAGGCAAGAAAAAGCTTTTACAATGAAGGGGAAGAGGAAAAGTGAAAGAAAATGAGTGAACTTTACTCTCATCAGATTTGGCTTAAGGAGGGAATAACATACACACTCAATTGGGTATGAAAATCTATCTTACTCTACCGGAAAGTAGGGGGAAAGGGGATAAGAGGGGATGATAGAAGGGAGGGAAAATGGAAGGAAGGATAATCAGACGTTTAGGAGAGATAGTGTCAGAAGAGAGAATAGAATAAACGGAGAGTGGGATAGAATGGCAGGAAATACAGATAGTCTTTCACAATGTGACAATTATGGAAGTGTTTTGCATGATTACACATGTATAACCTATGTTGGTTTGCTTGCCTTCTCAGTGAAGGTGGGGAGGGAGGAAGGAAGGGAGAGAATGTGGAACTCAAAGTTTTAAAAATGAATGTTAAAAATTGTTTTTACATGCAACTGGGAAATAAGATATACAGGCAATGGGGTATAGAAATCTATTTTACTCTACAGGGAGATGGAAAGGAAGGGGATAAGAGAAGGGGAAGGGGGTGATAGAATGGAGGGCAGATTGGGGAAAAGAGTAATCAGAATGCATGCTGTCCCCCATGGGGTGGAAGGGAGGGGTGAGATGGGAGGAGAAGACTTGGAACTCAAAATCTTGTGGAAGTTGAAAACTAAAAATAAATTAATTAATTAAAAAAAGAAGCAGAAATTATCTCGATAGAAGGAGGAGGCCCAATCCATTGTACAGAACTTTGGATTTAAATGGACTAAGTCCAATTTTGTGGGGAGAGGTTTTCATAAAGCTTTTTCTTTGGCTTTTGAAACCCCAACCTTGCTGTACTTTAACATATGGTTTGTTTCTAGATCTCCACCATTGTGGGCAGAAGAGTCCTGATTTATCTTTCTTGCAAGTATAGGTATTCTTGCAAGATAACTGTATTTGTATCTAGTTCTGTCTAAATCTCTCTCCTACTAAACTCCAGCAAATCTGCCTGGTCCCTTTTATAGACCCCAGTACATTGATGTGACTCAAATCTATTAATAACTTGACCTAATTAAATTATCTCTAATACTGACACCTAAACATCCATCCTCAATAAGGTGTGAATGGGTTGACTAGAATTCTGTACTACTCAGATCCCATCAAGATGAGTGTGTCTATACCTTTCTTTGAAGATATAATCATTCCCAAAGGCCTCATCTTTTATATTTATTAGGTTACATAGGTTAACCTCTGATCTATTCTTTTTTTTTTTTAAAGATTTAGAGTTGGAAGGGACTTTAGAGGCCCCCCTTTTTCTTTAGAAGCCATCTAGTCCAGACATTTTACAGATAAGGAAACTGAGGCACTGTAATGGTAATGGGAATTTGAACATCTACCACTGGTGCTGTGAATATTGCATTGGCGCTATAGGCACAAAGAAACTGAACGACTTTCCCAGGATTGTAGAGATCATTGGAGGTGGGATTTGAACCCAGGTCTTCCTGTCTAAAGGTTCAATGTTTTCTCCACTATTCCTGGAGCCTCTTATGAGCATAGAGAATTGAAAGGGAAGTAAGACATTCCTTGAATTTATGTAGTCATAAATGAACAGAAGACAATAATTCCTAAAACTATGGAAATACTGGGACCTCTTTCACTCTGATGCCACAGACCCTTGAGGTTAGCTGTGGGAATAATAATCCCTTAGTTGGGGATTTTCTGCTAAGAGCTCAGGAAACAAAGACACCTGGGAATAAGGTAGGGAATTCCAAGCCAAGGAAGTAGGAGTCAATGAGAATTTGGCCCTGCACAAAGTAGGTAAGGACAAATCTCTTGCAACATTCACTCTTTGGGTTGGGTTGACTAGGAACCCCAACCTAGGACAAAAAAAAGAAGACCCAAGTATTGGTTAATTTGGTGATTCACATTTACTCTCAAAAGGAGCCCCAAGAGTCATTAATTATTGTCATATGAATCAATTCCTCTTACATGGGGGCATATCACATATGTGATGTTTGACATGACTTTAAGTGTGATGATATTTGGTTTCCCATTCTTTTTTTTTTTTTAAAGCAATCGGGGTTAAGTAACTTGCTCAAGGTTACATGGCCAGTTATTTCTGGGTGTGGTGCTGAGTATCTGAGCCCGGATTTGATCCAGGTCATCCCGACATTGGAGCCGGTGCTCTTACTTGCTGAGCCACCTGGCCGCCCCTAAGCAATTGGGGTTAAGTAACTTGCTCAAGGTTACATGGCCAGGTGTTTCTGGGTGGGTGCTAAGTGTCTGAGCCTGGGATTCGATCTCCAGGTCTTCTCAACACTGGAGCCGGTGCTCTTACTTGCTGTGCTACCTGGCCGCCCCTGGTTTCCCATTCTTGAGATAGTATCTACAGCCCAATGATGAATAGAGCTCAGGCTATTGTAATTTTCTAGCAGTGGATCCTCTATTGATGACCAGGACCTGTCTGAAGCTGCTGTTACAGTCATGATTGCCTTTCTCAAAGGGAATTCTGCTGGTTACTGAGACTTTCTAAGAGTCTTTATCCTGGAAAAAGCAGAGTATTTACACATTGACCATAATCATGATTGTCCAAAATACCTGTTACCTGGTCAATGCCTGCCCTCTCCCTACCCGCCCCCTCGGACAAATTTCTATGTTAAATGAATGGCAGAGGGTGGCCAGGTAGCACAGCGAGTAAGAGCACCAGCCCCAGAGTCGGGATGACCTGGGATCGAATCCAGGCTCAGACACTTAGCACCCACCCAGAAACACCTGGCTGTGTAACCTTGAGCAAGTTACTTAACCCCAATTGCTTAGGGGTGGCCAGGTGGCACGGTGAGTAAGAGCACCGGCCCCAGAGTTGGGATGACCTGGGATCGAATCCGGGCTCTGATACTTAGCACCACACCCAGAAATAACTGTCTGTGTTACCTTGAGCAAGTTACTTAACCCCAATTGCTTAAAAAAAATGAATGGGAGAACCAAGTATATATTTGATGGAATATAAAGAAGGGTTTCATTAAGCTTTCCAACTTACCATCAATCTATCTTTCTTTTGTTCTCAAAACAAAAGCTCAAGAAATCAAGATGAACCTTAGCATTGATTACTGAGGTCTTAAAGAAATAACTTTTCACTGTTTTTGTTGATTTCAGATATTTTGAGAAGAGTGTAGGGAATGAGGATTTGAATCAAAGTAGATTTAAGAGGGGTTATTTAACTTTCTTAAAATCAAGACTAGAAGAGTAGAAAACAGACTTTCTCCTAGATACAGTTTGGGCATTATGAATGCCTATTTTAGACAGTGCTCTCACAACCTTCTGAGACTTGATCAATGAAGTCATGGCTCAAATTCTTGATCAATACATTGTGGTTTATCTAGATTATATCCTAACATGGATACATGTTGTATAAGAAATAGAAGTAGTGTGCAGTTGTGGACAGAACACTGAAGTAGGACTCAGGAAGCTCTAAGTTAAAATTTCACCTCTAATACTTGTTAGCATGGTGGCATTGGGCAAGTTATCCATTATGTACTTCAAAATGCGAGGGTTGGATTTAATGGCTTCCTTTCCATCTCTAGATACATGATCCTATGAAGAATTCATTTTATTCCTATACCATGGCTAATGTTTCGTATATAATAACATATAAGCAGAGAAATGCCTACCCGCACCCTCCATGATTAAGTTACCTTTTGAAGCTTTGCCCTCGAGTCAGATGGGCTGCAACTAGAACTAGAATATCTGCAGGTCCACTTCAGGATTAGTACTAAATGGTCAATGAAAGAAACTCCTCTTAAACCAGTGATACATGGTAGCAGTTGCTTGAATGGTTGCCCCAGAGCTTCTGCCTACTTTTTCAATCTAAGAAAAGGTTTCACAAGGGCATGGGGATCATATCTTACTTGGATCTCATTCATTTTATAGAATGCTCTGCCCACATTAAGCTTTAATGAATTTTCATTGAACAGAATTAAGTGGTATTTTAATCTAGAGCAACTCAAGATTGCTTGGCCAGTAAAATTTAATTGAGAAGGTCCTCCTTGCTGGTCTTTGGCTAAGGACTCCCATTGTCAGTATTTCCTGGAATAGCACATTCTTTTGAAGGATAAGGAAATTCAGAGAGAGCTGAATAATTCTGGGACATCTCCTTTCTTTGTCATTGCTATTGTTCTCTAAGATTTGAACAGACATCCTAGATAGCAAATCTGCCACAATCAAGTATAAAAATAAGAGACATTGCTACCAGGAAAGTTGATTATAGAACAAACTATGTTCAGGGTCCTTGACTTTGACTTCAATCTTTGAATAACATATAAGCAGAGAAATAAATATAAAACACATACAACTTTTCTGGGGGATAATTAATAACTGGGGAGATTAGGAAATGACTCTAGAAGGAGGTGGTACTTGAACTAAGCCTTGAAGGAAACTAAGGATTTCTAGAAGAAGGTTATGCATTCCTTATAAAAGCATGAACATAGGAGATTGAGTGTTACATATGGGAAATTGAGGGGGGGGATAATTTGAAATGATCTGGAAAGATAAATTGTAGCCAAATTGCACAGTTCACAGTTTCCAAACATAGGCATTTGTATTTTATGATAGGCCAGAGAAAGTCACTGAACTTTCTCGAGCAGGGGAATGCCAAGGTCAGACTGACCTGTACACTAGGACAATCAATTTGGAAGTTGTATGGAGGTTGCATTGGAGAGAGGAGAGAGATTGGATTCAAGGAGAACAGCTAGCAGGCAGCTGCAATAATTTTAGTGGGGGAAGATGAGGTCCTCAATTAGAGTATAGGTCATCTGAATGGAGAAAAAGGGAAATGTGTGAGAGAGAACTAATAAGACTTGGTGATTGATCAGGAGAGGGAAGAACTGTAGATGCTGCTGTGGCAGTTGTCCATGAAACTCAATAAATGACTTTTTTATTAATTCTTTATTCACAGGCAATGCTTACCAAAAATTCATCCCCAGAGAGTTTTAAGAATAGTAGAAACATTTATTTGTACAGGATAACTAAATTAGACTCTTGCTAAAGGCAAGAAAGTAAATAACTTGAGTGAGCTGAAGGGATCTTTCTATCTAATTTGTCCTTGAATATTCAGTTAGCATTATTTAAAGGATACTGTTCATTCAATCCCATTTGTTTCTGTATAATATTCTCTGTGCAAGAGTTTTTTTCTAACTATCCATGCTATATTCATAATTTAGAGGATTATTTTTACATGGATCTATTTGTTAATAGCCAGATACATTTTCATACTTTCTCAGATTCTTTCAAATGATTTCTACTACCTGATGATTTCAGGGTGCAAAGATCCACGAATCCTTGTCAAACCTTACACTTAACTGTGTTCATACTAAACTTCAAGATGCTTCAGTTGAATTGCTTACAGATGGTGTACTAATGAGCAGTCTGTAACAACATCTTTCTCCATTCAACACACCCTAATTATATCACAATATTGCCCCAAATGGTTATTATTTTCATTTCCTTCTTTGGAGACCCAACATACAATGTACAGGCAGGAGGACACTTAAGCAAAAATGGCAATTTTGGGGGGAGATGAAGCTTATGCATTTGAATTCCTTTCATAAAGAACTTGGTGCTTTACTAAAGGCGCAGAAAATAACTTAAATTTTTTAAAAGCTATTTATGTAAATAGTACCATCTGGTGGACTCAAGATAAGGAGATTTAAACAAAATTTCAGTGCCATTTACCTTTTAAAAATTAAAAGATTTGTCAGTGAGAGTGGTGTGGTTCTCTTTAGTTAAACTCAACAAGCATTTTTGGCCTATTTTCCACAAAATGAATGGTTGACTCAATCAAATAACTTTTGACTTATTTTTTTCCCCTTTTCACTAAATTTTAACTACTCCATTGTTTTATAAAGCTGAATATGCTTTTAAAGTTTTTCTGATGATTGGAAAGTAACATTGATAAAAATGATGGTGCTGCTTTGTTTCTAAGTGTTTTGCTTACTATGCTCAGTGCCAGCACAGTGCCTGACATAGAAATATGCTTGATAATGCTCGTTGATTTGATTTATTGACTTTCAGATATGGAATATTCTCTGTTGGTTCCTGTTGTGCCTACCTAGCTCTCTCCATTTGAACTTATCCTCAGGTTTGGGGAAGGTCACTTGAAATCGTCCTGCCTTATCACTTTGGCAAATGGTTTATGTATTATATCCAATAAGGAAAAAATTTAAAAGTAACAAGGAAAGATTCCATTTATGTTTCATCAATTTCTAAAAACTGGGACCAACTCTTTATATTCCCCATGTTGGAATTTTAGAGGCAGCCAATCTTATTTATAGTTATTTAATATAGTATGATTAGAGAGACGTAGGAAAGACACATTTACCTCATTTTATATTCCTAATATTCTATAGTAGGGATATATATATATATATATATATATTGCTTTTTGGAGGGCAATTGGGGTTAAGTAACTTGCCCAAGGTTACACGGCTAGTTTTTTTTGTGTCTGAGGCCGGAACCGAACTTGGGTCCTCCTGACTCTGGGGCCGGCACTTTACTCACTGTGCCCTCTAGCCGCCCCCTAGTAGGGATATATTTCAATGGGTTAAAAAGCTTTCTTTTAAAACTAAATATTAACTTTAAAAGTTAAGATAGCATGCCAATTACCTACCATTTGTTCTTTTGTATAACAATTTAATCTTATGGATTAGTTTTGATATTTATTCTGAGAGATTGGGAGTTTAATACAGGGAGCAGAGAAAAGAAGGGGATAATTTAGGTTTAAGAGGCATAACACGCGTAGAAACTTGCATCTGGAGTAGAAGAATTTTGGCATTTAGGGGCAGAAGGGCACAGAAAATGAGAGGAAGAGACTGCCAGGAGGTTTGACTGAGCACAAGATAGGGAGATTAGAGATCATAGAAGATACATTTCATTTATGTATCAGAGGTGATCAGGAACTCTGCTCCAGTAACATGGGAAATGATTGACTGGGCTCTTGGAGGATTCCTGGGTCAAGTGTCGGGCCCCAGTTATCAAGCAGGAGACTTTCTTAATAGCATAATTTTCAGTAAAGAAGAGGACCATGTATAGGAAGATGATATTGTATCTGAAATACTGGTTTAGGAAGAGATCTGGAGCTTGCCAACTCTCTACAATATTTGTTATGAGTGACTCTGACAGTGCAGGTCAAAAATGTATGTGAATTATGTTAACAGACTCACTTTCTAGGGGGAGCAAAATAGGTTATTTGAATGTTAAGGGTTTTTTGTACTTTTTTAAAGTTTGTCTTTGAATCCTTTCTGGCTTATGCCTTTTCTGGGGAGTTAAATAAGGGCTGTTCCATAAATGACACTTTTTGAGTGCCTTGGTAGGAGGAAACCCTGTTACCCACTTTGAGGAGAAAATAAACATGAGTCATGCCTAAAATTTCCCAGAGGAATCCTGGTAAGGGCTGAATTAGATAAAGAACCTGATTCTTTGGTGGAGTTAGGTCCCCTGAACCTGGATCTAGGTCAATGTGTGCTCAACCCACTTTGGAGTCCTCTTGGGCCATGTTGTTTTATTTACCATTTTGTTGACAGGAATTCCTGTTTAGCGTGATCATTTTTCTAACATATACCTCTAAATGTTCACATCACCAACTCGTTCCAGAAATAAAATTGTGGTTGCAAAAAATATCCACATAAGAAACAAAAGATTCCCTGAAATATGATGCCACTCCACTTCCAACTTTATATCATGTAAATGACTACCATACACTTCATACTTTAATCAAATTGGTATGCTTTTTTTTGTCCTTATGTCTTGAATGCTCTCTTGTCCCATCTTTCCTGGTTGAATCCTGTTAAATTTTAGTCAAGTATCACTTCCTCTAGGGAGTTCTCTTTGATCTTTCTTATTCATAATAATCTTCTCTCTGACATCGCCTAATACTTTGTTCTGCACTCTTCTAACACATCTGTTATGTAATATTACATATCACAGCTATTTCTTTGTCTTATCCTTCAAGTATACTGTAGGTTCTGTCAGGACAAGGTCAAAGGCTTATCTAGACTTTCCCTCCTCCAGGACCATGCAGTCCTCTGCATATAATAGGAGATGAATGGATGAATGAATGACTTTTCTAGATGCCATAACTTATTGGACCTGCTGGGAACATTGAGTTTAGTCTATTTTTCCGGGGTCAATATCTCATCTTATGTTATCCTTCAGCATTTTCTACAAGAAGAAAACAGGGTTTCTTGTATGATGTATTGGCTGAGAAACTTTATAAGTAGAGGATAGCAAGAGGTCTGCTGGTGGGTAATCCTCCTCTTGCTAATACTTTCCTTGCAGCTTAAAGGCTAATCTTTCACTTTTGGTCTCAGGGAAAGCATAGCTCCTTCAGAATCTGTAATAAGTCCAGGGCTCAGAAAGGCTACTTTCCCCTCTGTGCAGCTCAATTTGTGAAATGCTGGACTAGACCAATCTTTAAATTAATTTTAAGTAAGAAACGGCTTGAGCTTGTGGATGGGGAAATCCAGAGATCAGACATTTAAAGTGAAAAGTGAAGTGATGAAGCTTTGCTGTCTGCTACATTTCCAAGTACATTTGTGTGTGGGATGGGGTGGAGTGGGTGGACGTTTTCCCCCATATGTCTGAAACCCTTACATTTACTTTTAAAGTTAACACATCAACAACCATTTGCAAAGTGCTAACTATGTGCCAGTCACTGTGTGTGCTAAGCATTTTGCAAATATTATCTCATTTGATCCTCACAACAGTCATGGGAAAGATGCTATCATTATCTTATTTTACAGTTGAGGAAACTGAGACAAAGAGAGGATAAGTGACTTGCCTAGGTTTACATAGCTAGTAAGAGTCTGAGACCACATCTGAGCTCAATCCTTCCTAATTGTTCACCCAGAGATCTTTCCACTGAATCACCTAGCCACCCCAAGCTGGAGATACAAATAGAAACAAACAAAAAAACAAAGAAAAAAAAAGGCAGTACCTGTCCTCCAAGAAAATATAAGCTCATAACACATAAAAAGAAGTTGAAAATGAGGACAGGGTAGGTACAGGTTCAGGGGGAATGAATGAGGTGTAGAAAGGAGTGAAAAATTGAACCTGGCTGGTCTGGGGGCCCTTCCTTAAAATGGGGGTTCCAGGATGAATCAGTAGAAATGATGCGGGGATGGAGGGATCTTCCAGGAGGAGAAGACTTCTGGAGCATGGTGGTGAGCGTAACAACTTGGAATTTTAGAATTAAATTAGTGACAGGGAATTTAGGAGACCTATAGTTATATTTTCTTCCTCAGTTTCACAAAAGATTTCCACTTAACTATGTGTACTGTAGACAACTAGCAAAGTCATATGGGGGATTTAGCCATTAACCAAATGTTTTCTTACACTTAAAATAAATACTTCTGTTTTACCAAAGCTTTTAAAAACAAAAGCTTGTGTGTTTAAAATAGATTTTTTTAAAAAAAAGTAAACAAAAAATTAAAGTTTTAAGGGAGAAAAACAAATCCCTGACAAAGTGATCCTGTTAAAAATTCTCTCCTATGGGTTTTGTCCTCTATTAAAGGCATTACAGGTATCACTGAGCAAGTTAAAGGGAGTTTTTTTTTCCCCCTTGAGGTGGGTATATTTTCTATTGTCCTTAAATCATACTGAATACAGATGGGCCAGTTCTGCCTTTGCCAAAAGCCAACTATGTGCTACTCTTTTGGTACAGAAAGGTATCATCACAGAGACACTCTTGAAAAGGAGGTTCAATTGAGATGTACCCATTCTCACATGTCTCTTTCTGTGTCCCAAACAGCTTGGTATTGGAGAGTTGATAGTATGAAAGATCTATGAATACAAGATGAAGGGAAGAAGAAAGAGTCAAGAGAGTCATATACCTCACTATGTATCTGTCAGCTTGGAGTATTCTGGGAATTCAGAACTGTGAAATCAATCTACAAGTGCTGGTGTTTCAAATATGAAGAATAAAACAATCCCTATTCTAGGGAGCCCCTATGGAGGAAATCTCTACTTTGCAGAGAGGGCTGAGTACTGAGAATGGGTAGGCAATATCTGAGACCTAGAGTCTGGGTATACGACAACACAGCAGGGAGACTGGAAATCAGATGGCTGGATTTGGAAGACTACATAAGACTCCATTCTGAGAGCCTAGGAGCAGCAAGCACAGGTAGGAAGATCTGAAAGATAAGAGATGTGGTTAGTGCCTGGGTAGGAAGTCCTGTGAAACAATAATCATTGAAAGTACATCTTTAGGCCCAATCCTGTTTTGTATCTTTAGAGTCCTTTTAGTTCTGTTTTATTGCCCCTACCTTTGTTATTATAAACTTAACATTCTTGACAAAAGCTAGTAACAAATCAAACCAAATATGAAATAAATATCCAAATAACCCCTAGATTAAAATTATTTTCATTCAAATTAAGAAAAATCATAACACATATTTATCAATATAAGAGCAATAATATACCTGTGCCTACTTCCATCCATATAATCATAAAGACTCCTTGTCCTTGGATGGGGGCTACCAAGTATGCAGCTGTTATCTGCTGACTTTGATGTATAGCTCTTTGTGTTGATGTCTCCATATTTCTTTGCAGTGTTCACATTTGTCATTTTTAATGCTGCCATAGTTTTCCATTCCATTAATATGCTATAATTTACTCTCCCATTTCCCTAATCATTGGATTGAGAGGTTGATGCTGAATTTTTGCCTTTACAAACTAAACAGCCTATGGATCTGGTCTTGAAGCACTGTATTGTACTCCCTGGTGGGTTCTGATTTTTTTCCTCTTCTTTGTGTCTATACTACAAATCTATACCATGTATATATCAAAAAGGGCATGATTAGGTTTCTCTTTTTCCAACCCTACCCCCTGAAAGAATTCATATATATATGTATATATATGTGTGTACACATATGTATGTATACACATGTGCGTGTATACGCACACATATAGTTACAAAAGAATCTTTTTTCACTGAACTCCCCTTAAGAAACTCTTTGGGGTGCTATAGAGGTATTTGATTTTTCACCCTGGATGTCAGTGCAGCAGCATCTCATAGAAAATATATACACAGATGTGTGTGGTTTTTTTCCATCTAAAAATGCCTATACTTTCAAACATTGACTTGTAGTCATAATCAGTCTCTCTACAGTAACCTGGAGACACGAGATTTAAGAGTTTGCCAAAGCATTCATTCTTGATTTAATTACCATATCACTGGCAAAAAAATAATACGGCACAATACTGAGTTAGACTTTCTTATGAAAAATGCAAAATTCCATGTATTCTGTTTATTTTGACTGATTTCCTAGAGTCATAAAATGAGATATACTTCTGTCCTTTCATCACACAAAGGCAATTTAGTGTTCCTTCACACATGGGCAGGATTTTAGAGTGGAGATGGAAGGCAGTTAAGGTCAAAGATGAAAATTCACAGGAAATATTAAGTCAAGATGTTCATTATAATAGCGTTGATCAGAGCCTCTTATTGAAAAGATCAAGGGCACTGGGTTAGTTTAAATGTGGGCTTTTCACGAAACCTCAGAGTGTATGCCTAACTGTGACTATCAATTTCTCTGATTCATGGCAAGGATTCCTGGGAAAGATTAACTCAGTAGCACCTCTTCTACCCCAATGTGTTATAGCCAGAAAAATGTAAGATAGCTATGGAGCTAGGAGGAAAAGACAGCGTCGAACTTGGCAGTTATAAGTTGTATTCTTCAATACCTATAACTCAGAGCAACTAGTATTTACAATTGAGTTTCTTTCCTTGGGGTCCTTTAATTTGTTTTTAATATTTTGATAACTATGTAAATATAATCTAATTCACATTTTTCTTTGACATTTTGCATGTAGGGTTTCTGACATTGTTGCTGTCTTTTGAGTTTGTGTTTTGATCTTTCCAGTCACCACAGTAACTTTCTATGACAAGATTCTTATTGCCTCCCTCATTTTCCAACCTATTTTGTGACTTTCAATGTTGTGCTCTGCTTCTGGTATTGAGATATATAGAAAATGTACAAAATAATTTTTAAGGGGAAAAACACTAGCAACTGGGGAAAGGCCTTATGTCTAATATAATACTTAAGTTAAATGTTGAAGGAAACTAGGGGTCCTAAGAGGTATATTCTAGTCATGGCATGTAGCCAGAGTAAAGGAACAGAAAGGAGCAGTGAATGGAGTTCTTATTAAGTGCTTACTATGTATGAAGTATTATGCTAAACACTGGGGATACAAAGAGAAAAATATGATAGTCCCTGCTCTCAAAGAGTTCATATGCTTGGGCAGGGGGATTGCTTTTTGTGCTTTGTTTTCAAAGAGGATCAATGACATCATGGAATGATGTTTTGACTTGGGGTGAGTTGGATTTAAATAAAGCAGAGTTGCACCAAGTGTCTCATTCTCTCTTCTAGCATTACCAGGGTCCAGTGGCAAGATAAAAGTCAGGAGAACTGGCAATGGTTCAGGACACAATGGATGAACTTGTTGTCTTCCATGTTGGACCAAGCTTGAAGGATACCACTGTGCCTGCTTCTGTTACCTTCATGGCCCATTGGAGCAAATTGTTCATCTCCAACTATTCCATAGGGGAAGTCTTCACATGCTTGGGTTAGACACCCCTCTAACTCACCAATGGGTTTGAGGCCCATCAGTTACTCTATAGGGGATACAATCCATATGGAAGGTTTCAACTATGAGTCAGATAGTAAAGCCCTATAGTCCTAATGGTACATGGACAAAGCAGATGGTGAATGGTGAGTGCCTCCTATTTTATATCAAGGAGTTTACATTCTCTCTGGAGGATACACTTCATAAACATATACATACATACATGTATATCTAGATATGTGTATATATGTATCTATATGTATATCTGACAATTTGAAGAAAAGGAGAGAAGAGGCAGGATTATAAGCATATATAGTTGAATTCTGCTATAGTTCTTGACTTTGGCAAAGGGCAAACCAGTCATCCTTATTCTATGTATCTTCTCTGCTGTAATGTGAAAAATATGCCATGCACCTCAATATACACAGGAGGAATAATTTGTATCATAGCATAACTGAATCTGTCATATAGTAAAGTGCTGCATAATCAAATTTTACTATGTAATTTATGTAAATATGCACATATTACCCTGTAAACAATTGCACCGAAACACCCTAAAGTTTGCAAGGAAAGTTGTCTTTATTTCTCTTACTATTTTTTCTTCTATCAGTGTAATTCCTTCACTGTATTTTCCCCTTATTTCTCCAGTTTCCACAGTGTCGGTCATTTTTTTCAGTAGAAATGAGACTAAAGAAGAGATGTTAACAATCACTTTACCCCTATACTCTAAGGACAGTGGGACTGTTCCATCTGACTTGCCCCTGAAGCCTTCACATATGTTCTCTCCTCTATTAGAATGTGTACTTTTTTAGAGCAAGGACCGTCTTAACTTTTTCTCTTTGCATCCCCAGTTCTTAACACAGTGCTCTGTATATATTAAACATTTAATATGCTTCTTTTATCTATTCATTCTCAAAGTTTAGTCACTACAATTGGAGGTAAGGTAAAGGTTGGCAGGATGTGGGGAAGGGCAGGTGCATATGGCAATCTGTCCTTTACCCCTCACCTTGACCTCTTCACCTGTGGTCTTAACTCCAATGACTTATGGCATAGTCTCACTAGTGTAGAAAAAGAAAGCAGCATTGAAATCCTGCCCATCCTGAGTTTATTAGTGAAGTAATCTTGTTGATGCAGCATTATGTTCCTAAGATCAGTCTTTTAGAACTGACAGGAACCTTAGATATTACTTAGTTCAACCCCTCATTTTATTTCACTTGTTTGTTTAGCAATGGGGTCTCCCTATTTTGCCCAGGTTGGAAGTGCAGTGACCACTCAGAGACTGATCCCACCACTGACTGGTTTATAAACTTTGACTTGGGCTGATCCTCTCCTGTTCAGGCAATCTAGTGACATTCTTGCTCCCAGGGGCTCACCATAATTCAGAGACTGGATTGACTTTTATCCCTCTGAAGCTCAGAACTCTTAAGCACAAGAGATCCACCATGCTCAGATTTCCTAGTTGCAAGGATTACAACTGTGTGTTACTATACCCAGTTCCCTTCATTTTAGAAATTATGAAATTGAGGTCTAGAGAGGAGAAGGAGAAAAGGAAGAAAAAGGTAATAAATAATTATATAGCACCTACTATGTGCCAGGTACTGTCATAAGTATTTTATGAATATTATCTCATTTGATTCTCACAATACCCTGGGAGGAAAGTGCTGATACCCATTATACAGTTAAGGAAACAGGTAAACTGAGGTTAAGTGACTTGTCCCATGTTGCATACATAGTGTCTGAGGCTAGAATTTAACTCAAGTCTTCTTGACTGTGGGGCCAATACCATATTCACTGTATCAGCTAATGTTTACCTAAGGTGACACAGAAAGTAAGTGGCAATCCTGGATTAGAACCCAATTCTTAATGTCTATAGATCCATTCCTCTTTCTAGTAAATGGTGTTCCAAATATCTTTGTGCTAGTTATTAAAGTTGTTAAAGCTTTAAACTTCAGTGAGATAGTGAAATACCCTTCATATAATACTATAGCTAGGTGTATGTTTGGACAAAATTCCTCTCTTTAGGTTCTCTACTGTTGACTAAGGGATGGTATTAATCAGCAGATGTGTGATAGGCTGCTCATTTCTTGCCTGCAGAATCTTTTAAACCCTAGCATCCTGAATGATCACTTTTAGGCTAACCTTCATCTCAAACTCTGCAACCAGCTGGTCCAGGTAAGGAGATTATAGAGTCCTATGTCAGCAGATTGCTGGCATAGTTTCAGTATTGCACCCATCTTATTGCTGGTTCTGCTTTTACAATGACATCTGTTTCCATGTACTGTTTTCCCTGTATTGTACTCTAGGCCAATAGAGGGTAGGTTTCCTTTTCCTAACATCTAGTCTTAAGTGATTGAGGGCCCATACCTACTGCCAGACCTCCTTGATGCTGCCTACCTGTCTTTTGGGACTTACATTGCTAACTTCTTAAATTATTAGTCTATTCTAGTGATGTCAGACTCTAATAGAAAGGGGTCCATAAAACCTATGTATGGTGGCATATTAACATTTTGCATTATCTTTGTTCTCCTGTACATTTTTATTTTGTTAAATATTTCCCAATTTTATTTTTAATCTAGTTTCAGCCTTATTGTTGTTGTTCCTGGCCTCTTAATGTTTGATACCTCAGATCTAGACCTTGATTGTTTGGCTAACGATATCCATATCTTAATTTTTGTCTTTGAACTCACATCCTATATTAGGATTTACTTTCTTCACTTGCATCTTTGCATACATATCCCTGGAGTGACCAATTCCTGTGCACCCATATTTATATGACATTAATATGATCCTATCAGTCTGGTTGGAATTCTAGTCTTGGTCTCTTATGGTCTATGACCACTGATCTAACTTTGGATGTGACACTGTTTCATGACTGGGATCACTTTGATAGACAGAAAAAAAAATCTCATTATCACTAGTGATTAATCTATTTTTCAAATCCCAGTAAAGGGGGAATTCACAATAGAGGAATTGACCAACAATCATTAAATAAAATTCTGGAGCAGGCAGTAGGGTAGAGAAATGTAGTAGGTGAAAGCAAACTAAGTTTAGCAGAAAGCTATTTTTTTCTGAGCTCAAAGAAATTTGTAGTGTTCTCATTTGGGGACTGAATGGGACACCTTTTGTTCTCACTCAGTCTAGGTGTGATATAATTTGTGACTTCATTGCTTGCCAAACAAAACAAATTGAGAACAAAAGACTCCCAAGGTTGCTTAGCTATCAGATATCAAGAACTCTTAGGTGACATTTTCATGAGTCAAAGTTAGAAGCTTTGAAGATGAACAATTTCCCTTTAACTACATAAACCAAGGGACAAATATATCCTCTTAATTTGGACAAAGAGCCATATGTTTGGAATGATCCTCCCTGAGATAGGCAGAATTGTGTGTTGTAGAGATTAGATTCCCTTAGATTCACTAAGACCTAGATTTAAATCCCACCTAGACACATTAGTTTTCTCACTCTAGACAAGTCATTTAGGCTTCCCAGGGATCCACTTCCTCCTACCTCCAAAATGGCACCTGTAGTACCAACTTTACAGGGTTTGTTGTGAGGTTCAAAAGAAATTATATATTTAAAACACTCTGTAAACTTTAAAACTGATATAAGTATGTGTATATACATATATGTATAAATATATGCATATACATAAATATATAAATGCACACTATTTAAAGTGGACTAGATGACCACTAGAGGATCTTACCAGTTCTAAGACTCGAATCTTAGATATTTTCAGAGTTGCTGTTGGTTTGACAACTTTGTCTTCACAACTATCCCCATTTAACATTTCATTTCATTTATTTATTGCTCATTTTTGTAAAAAAGTATTTTATTTTTCCAATTACATGTAAAGATAGTTTTCAACATTCATTTCTATAAGATTTTTGAGTTCCAAATTCTTCCTTCTCCTCTGCTTCTTCCTCAAGGTGGCAAGCAATCTGATATAGATTATACATGTGTAATTATGTTAAACATATTTCCACATTAGTCATGTTGTAAGAGAAAAAATAGAACAAAAGGGAAAAGCTATGAAAAAACAGTGAAAATAGTATGCTTCTATCTGTATTCAGACTCTACAGTTTTTTGTGGAAGTAGATAGCATTTTTCATCATGAGTCTTTTGAAATTATCTTGGATCATTGTATTGCTGAGAACTAAGTCTATCATAGTTAATCATCGCACAATGTTTCTGTCACTGTGTACAATGTTCTCCTGGTTCTGCTCACTCTACTTTGCATCAGTTCATGGGAGTCTTTCCAAGTTTTTCTAAAATCTGCCTGCTCATCATTTTTTATAGCACAATAGTATTCCATCACAGTCATATGCCACAACTTGTTCTGCATTCCCCAAATGATGGGCATTCCCTCAAATTCTGATTCTTTGCCACACAAAAATAGCTGCTATAATTTTTTTTGTACTTGTAGGTCCTTTCCCCTTTTTTGTGATCTCTTTGGGATAAAGACATAGTACTGTCTACCTAACATTTCAAAAGCATCTTCCATGCTTAGAATTGAAGATATGTTATTATGAAGTGGGTAAATGTGTGTCAAGGCCACTTGTAATCAGGGCCCTGTGCAAACCTACAGAAAATGGAAGACTTTAGGAACAGAAGAAGAGGCCAAGATCTTGCCTATTGCCAAGATACAATGGTGCTAGTGCTTCATAGGTCATTTGGATTTTGAAGTACCGATAACCATGAGTGATTGCTTGGCAGTCTCCAGCAATCAGACAGTCAAACAAACTCAGGTTAAAAGTAGTACAGTCCTGAAATCATTCTAGGTACATGGGAGAAATTAGAATTTTGCTTTTTAGTATTGCCAGCCCTTAGCACCTTGCCTAATACAAAGTAAGTGTTTAATAAATACTTTTCCATTTTTCTTTTAGGTATTCTCTTTGGTGTTTTCTCCCTCAAATCATCTTGTAAACTTTGGTCTAAATCTTTTAGGAAAGCAAATTCTCAAATCTCAGGTATGTCTTGCAATTTCCAGTAATCTCTACAGTAAATAAGTCCTATACCATCATTTAAGTCCTTTTTATCTTGTTTTGTTATGATATATCCCATAATCCAAATCTCTAATCATTCTAATGACTCTTCCCAGGTCTTGTTCAAACTCCCGTTCCTGTATCAGTACAGTACAGTAGCCTCATCTTCAATAGCAGTTTGGAAACTTATAAGAAATTTGAACAAAAAATGTTAGAGTGGACAATAAAACAAATAGTAATAGGTCTTTGCAATGGTTCATTTTAATTCCAAGGATCATAGGGTCAAAGCTTGACATCAAGGATAGGGACTGAGACACTCAAAAGATAAAGTTAAAGAAACCACTGAAACCTTGGCTATAGTGACCTAAAATCTGTGGTAAGAAAGGTGTGGGATGGGTGGCTAGGTGGCGCAGTGAGTAAAGCACTGGCTTCAGAGTCAGGAGGACCTGAGTTCGGTTCCGGCCTCAGACACTTAACACCCACCCACACACACACACACACACACACACACAAACTAGTCGTGTAACCTTGGGCAAGTTACTTAACCCCAAGTGCCCTCCAAAAGGCAAAAAAAAAAAAAAAAAGAAGGGTGTGGGAGAATGGGACAGTCCAAATTTGGAGAAGCTGCTCTTAGATATGAAACAGCCAAATTTCATCAATCTGTTCACCTGTCTTCCTAATTAACTTGTGGAACTCTTGTGTCTTTTGTCTTCTTGGTACTGAAACAACTCACTGAGGTAGGTGAGGACCATGAATTGTCCTCATATAGGGATGGGTCAAGATCTCAGTCAAGATTATCTTATTAGTTGCCAAATTCTGATATCAGAGGAAGGGAAATACTAGAGATTGGTCAGAGAAAGTCACTCTTCCCTCATAACCCACATGTACAAATGTGGGGCATGGAATTTTCCAGCAAAGGGTATAGAATTTTCTAGTAGAAGTCCAGAGAAAGGGGTGCTGTTAAGCAGGAGCAATGGGTAAATCCAGAGCAGAGGAAGCCTCCTATAAGTGAGTTCAGAAAGATTATCAGTCCCCTCCCCCCAACCTTTTTTGAGGGGTTATCACGAATATTTTAAAAGACCATAAGATTTTAGAGAACAAGGACCATAAATAAATATTTAATGATTTAACAAAGGTTTAGCTGTCTTTTCATGATGTCTAGTATATTATCAAATATAAACAGGCATTTGCATTAATACTGCTTTACATTTGAATAATATATTACAGTTTACCAAGAACTTTCACGTAAATAACTAGTCTGATCCTCACAACTACCCATGAGTTATACTGGTCACACAATATTATATCCAGAGATATAATTAGGCAGGGACAATCAAAGCTTTGCCCCACAACAATGATATTTAGAGGGTGTGATAAGGTAATGCATGATCTCCTTTAGCAATATAGAAGTCATTTTAGTAACTAATTTCCATACCCAGACTCAAACTGCTTTTGCTTAATTTCTTCTTATATTTTTTCATGTCATGAATTAAATATATCTGCTTTGAAGCAAGGTTTCATGTGGCTTCTCTTGGGTGCTAGAATTGATAGTTACATTTCTCACTACACCCATATACCCAGCCTACAAATAAGAAATCTGAGGCTCAGAGATGTGAAGTAATTTGTCCATAGTCACACAGAAGTGTGTTAAAAGCACATCTGGTCTCCCCAACTCCAGCATATTTCTTGTTCCATTATGCTGTATGATGATGCAGTATTTCATAATCCTCTTTTAGGTGACCTTAGAACCACAAGTGTTTCTTTTCTATAAAATGTACTCAAAATGAAAAAAAAAGCAAAGTTTTATGAGGCCTGCTAATGAATTGATCCTTTAATACAGTTCCTTATAAATTTTGTCTTCACTATTAACTTTTATTGTACCAGAATCACTATAAGAACTAAGCATTTGAACCACTGGCTATAATTATGAATATTTGACCCATGTATTAGAATACTCTATGGGAAATGAATGAATGACTTGGTGTTATGCAAATGTATTCTTGGGAGACTTCACAACTAATTGAAAGCTCAGGGTGTTAAAAACATTCTATTGACTTATTAAGTCATCAATGGGCTAACAAGAATGACCTCAGTGTACTTGCTAAACAGATACTGACTAGCTGATCATTACTAAGAAGTGTTTCTTCTCTGAGATTTTTATTATTTCATTAAGGATGCATTCAATGCACAGGGAAGCAGCTAATCTATAATTAAGGTCCATAATTGTGTTTGTGTAGAGTTGTGTGCTTTAGGGGTGGGTATAAAGTTGCTCAGTATATCTTATAAAGAAGAAAGGTAGTGTACATTTGGATATAGAATGGAATGGGGAGAAATTTGCATTTGTCATGTTTTTCTGCTTTGCACATCATTATCAGTCACGATGATTAAATTCAGATGATTCATCCATTGGACTAGATTTCTGAAATATAGGGAAAGAATTGTGACATGGATTCAGTGTGCCAGGATCAACTTTATCTCAATTTTCACATTCTTAGAGGCTTATCTGGTTTCAGGACCAGTGCTAGGAGTATGGGAAGTTCTAAGTTTCCATGTCAATCAATCAATCAATTAATCAACAAGCACCAACCATGTGTAAGACAGTGTGCTAAGTGCTGGAGCAAAGGATACAGCTCCTCTATTCCTGTTTCCTGCCTTCCAGGTTCTGAGATAACTAGTCACTGGTTTGTGCTAGGAAGTGTCTGAGAAGCTTCCTGTCTTGGCTCAGCAAGTTTTACCTCATTTGGAACATGTCTCCCATGTGTTGCTTCTGTTTCTCTTGTCTGATCTGTTATTGTTCAGTCGTTTCACTCATGTCTTACTCTTAGTGACCCCATTTGGGGTTTTCTTGGCAAAAATACTGGAGTGGTTTGCCGTTTTCTTCTCCAACTCATTTTACAGATGAGAAAAATGAGGCAAACAGGGTTAAGTGACTTGCCCATGGTCACACAGCTAAGTGTCTGAGGCTGAATTTGCATTCAGGTCTTCCTGACTCCAGGCCAGGTGCTCTACCCACTGTACCACCTAGCTGCCCCTTGTCTGCCATATCTGGCTCTAACTCTTTGCTTTAACCCCTATATTCAAGGGCTACTCCCCTTATCTTAGACAATCCTGCTTTATTTGCTTTTACCTTTTTTTCAGACTATTTCTTGTTTTCCTGGGAGTAGGGAAGCAGTGTAGGATAGTGGAAAGATAACTGGATTTGGAGTCAGATGAACCAGGATTCAAATCCTGAATTTTTCAGTTACCTTGGGTGAATAATTTTACTTTTCTGGGTTTTGATTCATTTATCTGTAAAATTCAGAAGTATTAAATGACTTCCAAAGTCTACTTTCTGCTATAAATCTGTGACCCAACAATATAACTGTTTCTCTAATCCATTGCTACGCATGGTTTGGCATAAAGGAGAGGCTTGGGTCTGGGTAAATCTGGGAATTACTTATTTGCAGTGGTTCTGAGAGTCTGGATCTGGCCTGCATCAACTATATCATAGAATGCAAGCTGTAGAAATATCCTTAAAGATGCATTCATACAACCCATTCATTTTACAGATAAAGGAAAGAAGGTAGGCAGAAGTTATGTGACTTGCTCACAGACACATAACTAAACTATCAACAGAGACAGGATTAGAACCCAGGTTTCCTGACTCCCAGTGTAGCCCTCCTTCCACTATACCATGCTTCTTCCTCTTTCCAGAAACTGGACTAGCTATGATCATAATGAATAATTAATAATAATAATAATAATAATAAATGGCTATCATTCATAGAGTTGAGGTTTACAAAGTGCAATGAAGTCACTTATGTGAGGTCATCATGAATAAGTGATAGAGTTTGGGCTTAAATTTAGACCCATCTACTGGTTATTAAAATGAATCATCAGTCAATAAGCATTTATTAAGTGACTCCTATGTTCCAGGCAGTCCTAAGCACTGTCAAAAAAAGTCACAGAGGTTTTGCAACCATTGCTAACTCCAAAAATACCAAAAAGCTGACTTAATTTATAAGCAAAAAACTTTATTTATTCCATCGAGGGAGGGAAATTAGGCAAATGTGTCAGGGTTTCCTCTTAACCCAAGGTAGTGGGGCCAAAATTTGATTTATATATTTGTGACTATACCAAGAATCACTTAGTGTAGCAACAGTGATGAGACACAACAGTAACAGTGAGGCAAGGTTGTCTAATGCAAAAAGTCCATTCATAGCAGGGTTTTGTGTCTGGGCCTGCTGGTGCTTACCCAAGCTCAGGGACCATTGGTTCTGTGACTTAGCTTCCGCAGAGTTCATTCAGAAGGTGAGAGTAAAGGATTGTTGTTATGTCAAGCTCAGGGCACAGCTTGCTTGCTGGGCCTTAGTTCTGGAAAATAGAGTGTCTCCTAATAATAAAAAGAGAGGGGTAAAAAGAGAGGAGTGGTCTTGGATGATGAAAGCACTGGGGATAAAAACAAAAGCAAATGACATTCTCTGTTCCTAAGAAAATCCTAGACTAATGGTAAGATGGCATCTAAACAACTGTGTACAAACAAGCTACATACAGAATAAATTGGAAATAATCTGCAGAAGGAAGGCACTAGAACTGAAATGCATTCCTGTGGGTGGAATTTTAACAGGGTCTTGAAGGAAGCTAGGAGGGCCAAATGAAAAGGGAGAGGATTCCAGGCATGGGGGACAACCAAGGAAAATGGCAGAAGTTGGGAGATGTGGGTCTTGTTTGAGGAACAGCAAGGAGGCCAGAGTCACCTTGGGCGCAGGGTGGGGTGTGAAGTGTCAGAAGATTGGAAGAAAAGGGGGGAAAGTTATGAAGGGCTTTGGACACTAGAGAATTTTGTATTCTACTCTAGAGGTGATAGGGAGCCACTGGTGTTTGTAGAGGAAGGTGAAAATGGAGGTGGAGGGCTTATACTCGTTATACTCTAAGATCTTTTCTTGCTGTGAATCTTCCAGCTCCTATGATTGGTTGTCAGGTGAATTAGAAGGCACCAGGCACTAATAATATCTGACATTTATACAGCACTTTAAGATTTGCGAAGTGTTTTACATACATTATCTCATTTGACCTTCACAACAATTCTGTGGGGGAGGTACTGCATTTGTTATTTTCTCCATTTGACAGATAAGGAAATTAAGAGTTCTGAGAGTTGAAATGATTTACCTGTAGTCTCATAGTCAGGGAAAGTTGGAGGTGGCATTTGAACCCTGATCTGCTTGACATTATTATAGTATACTATTTACCATATTTATCATTTACATGGTAAATGCCAAATGAGTGGCATAGGAAGAGTGGAGATAATCAAGGGACATTACTTCCCCTGATATATTAGACTTTGGCCTAGGTACCTTTAGGTGCCTCCAGGACCTCACGAAGCCTATATGGGCACAGGCCTGTGGGGAGCAATCCATGGAGCATATGTGAAGCTGAGCTTGTGTCTTGGCCAGTTCTAACGTCCCTGTGCTTGGGGTCAATTCCAAAGAAATCATTTGTTCTCAACTCTTGTGAAAGGATATGAATGACTAGAGGTTCCTCGTTGGTTCCTTGGGCCTTATGATGGGGGTAGGAGAGGGAGATGATCTGTGCCAATAAATGGTCACTAAACAGAAAACAAGTCCGTCTATTAAGTAGGCTTAAGAGAAGGAAAGCCTTCCACATCTTGGGCAGCTAGGTAGTACAGTGGATAGAGTGCTGGGTCTGGAGTCAGGAGGACCTGAGTTCAAATATGACCTCAGATACTTACTAGTTGTATGACCTTGGGCAAGTCACTTAGCTTCTGTTTGCTTCAGTTTTCCCATTTGTAAGATGAGGAAAATAATAGTGCCTCGCAGGGTTGTTGTGAGAATTGAGTGAGATAATAATTGTAGAGCCCCTTGGCACATGGTAAGCACTATATAAATGTTAGCTGCTATTATTATTATTATTATTATTATTATTTTTACTGCCTTTCTCTCTTTGGAGAGTATCCCTTGGTATGTTGCCTCTCCTCTGTACTTGGGCAATGAGAGAATGTACTTGTCTTGCTAAATCTGTAATTAAATCTCAAAGGCCTTTGTTGCCTCTTCTGCTTCTTGTTTCTCTTCCTGAGCACAGCTGACTAAAAAAACAATACTGAGACAGAGATGTTCCTAGCCCTGGTAGAAACCCCAGGAATTCTTGGGTCTGAATGTCAGCCTCTTCATAGGAAGCAAACTGCAAAAACGTTGCAGAGGAGAGGACCACTGCCAGGATGGGGAATCGTGCATGCCTGATTATCAGAAGATATAGACTAATCTTGAGAATTGCTCAGAAAATTAAGATCCCATGTAGAAGTGAATACCTCTTCAGCAGTGTCACAAAGTGCTCTGTGCTTTAATATTTTATTTAAGTATCAACTTACTGGGAGAGTATAATAGAAGTGATGAATTACTATTGCACGCTTTAATCATTTTTCAATACTTCCTGGTATTTCTTTTGTATTCTAAGAATTTAACTTTTGATGGAATACTCTTTTAGATCTACAGTATACATTAAGTACATTTCTAAAGGGATACTTTTAACGCCTTTTGGGGGAGACTTTAGATAGAAATCATTCTTATGCTGTGTTTTAGAGATTTTCTCTAGAGTTCTTCCCTGGAGCAGGGGTGGTTATGAGGAAAGCCTGATCTACTATCTTTAGGGGTTAAACTCCTTTAAACCATGGACCTTGGATGCTCTAGCCCAGAGCTGGGACCCTTTTCTGGGAATCTCAAATCTGTATGCCCAACCCACATTTCTCCTGGCCATTAGTCTAACATTATCAACAGTCAGCGGGATATCTCTATCTAGATGTTTGATAGGCATATCATATACAGCAAATTCAAGAAAGCATTATCATTCTCAGAACCACCCAGTTTTGAAACCTTGAAGTTATCTTTGACTCTTCACTCTCTTTGACTCAAAACTGCTACAATGGCTGGGTGTTATCAATTCTACTATACATCTATGACATCTCCTGCAACTGTCCCTTTCTTTTTACTTTTAAGGCTTCCACCCTAGTTCAGGTTTGACCTTTCTCATTCATTTTCTTGTTTCTAGCATCTCCACTCTAATTTATCTTCCAGAGAGAAGCCAAAATATTCTTTCTAATTGTCTGTCCATGTCACTACCCTTCTCAAGAATCCTTGATGGTAATTTTAGGTATAAATTCTTTAGCTTGGGATTTGAAGGCATTCACAATCTGGCTTCATATTTCAGATTGCTCTCCTTTATGAAGTCTAAATTCTAGCCAAACTGAACTTCTTACTGGTTTCCAAATCTGGCATTTCATTTCTTCCTTACATGCCTGTCATTCTTGACTGAAATGTACTCCCTCTTCAACACTTCCTCTTTGAACCTTAAGATTCCTCCAAAAGGAAGCTCTGGTGTCATATCCTTCTGGAAGACCTTTCTGATTCCCCAGCTTTTAGTGTTTTCTCCCTCCCATTATCTTTTATTTACTTCCCAGTTTCTATGTTTTAGGACCCTAGTAGAATGAAAACTCCTGAGAGCAGGGATTGCTTTTTCATTTTTGTCTACCTAGTGTGGATTAAAGGGCCTTGACCATAATAAACCCATAATGAGGGCTTGTTGGCTTGAATTTAAATGGATTTAAAGAACAAAGAAATTACTGTGGGGATGAAGGAAAGATTTAATTTTTAGAAATTTAGAACAGTGAAAATAACTTTGTCTTGAGTGAGAGTCACCAAACCTGAGTTCATGTCCTGCCTTTGCCCCTTAGGGAAAGAATTAGAATTTAGTGCATGCCTGTGATTATGAATAAGTAATTTCAACTTTCTTTGCCTGAGATTTTGATATGAAGCATTGGGAGCTTAGATTAGATGATCTCCAAGATCTTCCAACTCTAATATTCATTGATTCTATAAAGATGGTCTAGGGTAGTTGCAGAATTGTTAACAGAGAGTGGCACATTGAAGGGTGGTTAGGGATTAGGCAGAGAGTAATGGGAAAGGCATGCAATGAGGTGTGTGTGTGTGTGTGTGTGTGTGTGTGTGTGTGTGTGTGTGTGTG
>NW_027187378.1:19543006-19570013 GCF_028583685.1 Petaurus breviceps papuanus | reverse complement strand
TGTGTGTGTGTGTGTGTGTGTGTGTGTGTGTGTGTGTGTGTGTGTGTAGTTGTGGGTGGTAGTGGTGATGTTGCCCTGGATGGAGCACTAACCTTAGAATCAGGAAGACCTGAGTTCAAATCCAGCCTCAAACATTTTTTATCTCTATTGCCTGTTTAAGTCTCTTCTGCGCTGTGGGCTTTAATTTTTCCATCTTTAAAAAATGAGGATAACAGCATCAAATAACCCCCAGAGTTGTTGTGAGGATATAATCAGATAATATTTGTAAAGTACTTCACAAATCTCAAAAGTACTATATCAATGCAGGTTGTCATTGTTACATGACTATAGTGATTGAATCTCTACTTAGTCAGTAAAAGACTAAAAGAGATAAAGTAGGTGGTTCAGTATAAGTCCAATCCTAGAGAAGCAGCTCAAATCCCTAGCCTTTTGATGGGGGTCAGTAGTCTTTGAAGATGAAAGGCAGTAGTTTTTTGAATGATGAAACCAAGAAAAGAACATAATGAAATGTAGAATAAACAAGCCTCATTTGTAAGAGAGATTAAGACTGAAGAGGAGAGTAAGGCAACATGGAGCCCCAGAGTACTTGTCTTTTAGGGGCTGGTGAGTTTCTTTTTCAAGTTGTCAAAGGCAAATGCTGAGGTTCCATTTGCACCACTTAACAGTACATGGTGCTTATAATTTAATTAAGGCTTGCTTTCTGCAGAGATTGTGCTCATTTCCTCATAAAGTGAAGGATTACTTGAGTTCATGCCTCTTCTCTTATTTTTCTATTTTTTCAGCATTTAGGAGACATCCGATGCTAAACAAGATTGCAACCCCTATGGATAATTCAAGAGTAAGGTTCAGCAGAGCCTGAAGAATGTAATTATAGGAATTTCACTAAGTGTTTCTATTGCGTCACAGGGTCCCATAAGCCTTGACTTTGATTAATGCAAATGCTACCATTCAAGGCTCCTGACACATTGCTATGGCAACAAATGAATAGAGTGTTCTAACTATGGAGAAGTCTCATGTTTCTCTAGCCTGTGCAATAATGAACAACTTGGGCTTGTGTTTTGGCTTTGTTTTTATGGTGCATCCACAAGAAAGCAAAGGACTGTCTTAGATACCGTGTTTCCCCGATAATAAGACACTGTCTTATTATTTTTTTTTGGACAGAAAAACACCAGAGGGCTTATTTTCAGGGGAGGGCTTATTTTAATGAACATTGACAGCCATTTTAATAAACAGGTAAATGTGAACAAAAAAATGTACCTTTATTCAATAAGCAAATCACTGGGGAAGAACAGGATGACGTGCTCACTGCTGCAGCTCTGATTGGATGCAGCTCGGAGCGTGGCGTGCGTTTCACGGGTGGGGGGGGTTTCATTGTGAGCAAAAAGAGGGTAATAATGTAGTGTGTAGCACAGGGGATCACCTTCACCACAGTAGCAATCTCAATAGGGCTTATCTTTGGGGGAGGGGCTTATTTTAGAGGAATCTTACACAGTAAGGGGAGGGCTTATTTTCGGGATAGGTCTTATCGGGGAAACACGGTAGTGAAAGATTTTGTGGAATCAGAGAGATTGGCAATGATTTCAACGATCGATTTTTCTGCTGGTTTTGTTAGAAGTTCTGTTTAAGAGTCTGGGAGGGAGAGTAATGATATGATCTGGCCTGTGGCCAAAGTATCTTTGACTTTGCTTCCTGAAATATTTCTGGGTCAATATTGTTAGAATGGAGTTTGCTCATAGTTGTTTGGTTCCTGTGGTATGCTCCTGCCTATTGTCAAGTAGTCGTAGGAGGCACTATCCCTCCCAGATGACAGTGTATGTGTTAAACCTCACCACAGATTGCTGATCAGCCATAGTCTCTCTGAACATATAACATGAGGGAAGGAAAAAATATTTATTGTCGGGTAATTTGCAAATATTATTTCATTTGATCCACACAATAATCCTGGGGGATAGATACTATTGTTATTTCTATTTTTACAATTCAAGAAACTGAGGCAGTCAAGTGACTTGTACAGGGTTACACAACTGGTAAGTATCTGAGGTCAGATTTGAACTGAGATCTTCCTGACTCCAAACTCAGACCTTCATCTGTGTGCCACCTAGCAGGCCAGCTAGCATCCTAAGTGCCTCAATAATACATGCAGAATAATAACAGGACAGAGAACTCCAATGTCCAGGGAACACAAATGATAATATAACTTTGTCTCCATTAAGCTATGGAAGCCCCTGAGTCTGCTGCCTTCCTTTCTAGCCTTCTTACATTTTACTCCTCTCCATAAACTTTGCTATCCAGTGACTTGGCCTCCTTTTTTTCCTTCTCACATAAGAAAGACATTTTGGCTCTTGCCTCTAAGAATTTTCAGTGTCTGTCCCCCATGCCTGGAATTCTCTTTCCTCACCTCCCACTCCTTGATTTCCCTGGCTTCCTTCGAGTTCCAGTCCAAACTCTACCTTCTGCAAGAAGCCTTATCCAGTGCTCCTAAATTTTTGTCTTCCTTCTGAGATTATCTCCAATTCATCCTATACAGAGGGTTTGGATGTAGTTGTTTGCTTGTTGTCTCACCCATTAGATTGTAAGCTTTTTGAGAGCAGGGATTTTTTTTTTGCCATTCTTTGTATCCCCAATGCCTGACATATAGAAAGCACTGAAATGATTGATTGATTGCTACATAGAGTGCAGGAGACACACACCGGGTATGATGGAGGAGTCCACCCACAATTGCAGGGATGTTGTTCTTTGAGCCTAGTGGTCCAGCTCGACCATCCCACTGAATGAGGAAATATAGGACAACAAATAAATAGAGTGCTTGCTTTCCTCTGTTAGGTTATTGTCATGTAGAGATTTTGCTTTAGGTCTAGGTAATGTATAATAAAATGCAACAGAGTTTTGTTGTTATGGTATCTCATCTCTTTGAAAGTAGGAGGAGTGAGGACTGGGGAATATGGCCTTAGCTCTCAGGGAAAGGAGGAAAACTTGAATTCTTTTTATTTTTGCTTTTTATCAGGATTCCAGAATTGATTTATCTGCTTCCAAGCCCACAAGTCCAAGATGGCTCCATTTATGCAGGTCAGATTCATGGGCAGTACTTTGGTTTCAAACTCCTCCCTGTGACATTATTCTGTCTCAGTCCATGGGGTTGAGGAGTCACCTTGTGGCCTTATTACTAAGTATTTTATGTATGCTAATCTGTACCATCTGACACAGTTCTTCAGGGAGTGCCTTTCTCCCGCAAGAATGTCAGTCTTGCCACTGGTTTGATATTGATGGTGACTACCCATGGGACATTTTCTTTCCTTCCTCACTCCTGGTGCTCAGGAGGTGCTAAATGAATAATACCATCAGGATACTTGACCTAGATTTTGACTTACCCTGATGAGCAGATGGAAATACCCATACTGCTTCTCTACATGACAAATGGCTTATGGGGCTGGATGATATTTTTCCTCAATCATGATGGGAAGCATTCAAAAACAACTTCTTTGAAAAGAAAGGACAATTAATTAATGGAGCTTGGGGTTGGATGTAGGTACACAACTTGTGTGTGTGTGCATACATCCATCTCAATTTTCTTAGGCCAGGCAGCTGACATCTAAAATTGGTTACTGTCAATCTCTTCTCCATCTCTATAATGGAATGTGTTAGGGGAAGGAAACACAGTTCCTAGGTCCCCACTTTCTTTCACTCTTCCTTTATGCTCATCTGATCATGTAATCAAAGGACAAAGCCCCATAAAGTATGCATCATGGTGGAGTGTATGTTTGTGCAGGGGCCCTGGCAGGGATCATTACAATCTTTCTGGCCAAGTTTCCCTCTGCTAGGAGGTATACAGTTTCATCTTGGGATTTTTCAGATTCTAACTAAAATGATGCAAGTGATTCATTCAACACTCAGCTCTTTTAATAGACCTGCTGGCTGAGGTAAACAGTCCTCAGTGGTTGTTAAATAAGTATTCAAGAGGATGAACATATAGACTTTGTCCTCAAATATATGATCAAATGATTGTAGGGATTCCAGAGGCCATTTAGTATCACTCCTACACCACACATGAGGTCCAGAGGGGCAGACCAGATAGGATGTGGAAGAGCTTAGAACTAATCATAGGCATAGATAGATAGATAGATAGATAGATAGATAGATAGATAGATAGATAGATAGATAGATATAGGTATATGACCTCTTAGGTCAGCCAGGTAGCACAGTGGATAGAGCAATGGTTCTGGTATCAGGAAGACTCATCTTCCTGAGTTCAAATCTGACCCCAGACACTAGCTGTGTGATCCTACTTGCTTCAGTTTTCTCATCTGTAAAATGAGCTGGAGAAGGAAATAGCAAACCAGTCCAGTATGGGGTTACAAAGAGTCAGAAATGACTAAAAACTAATGAAAAACATAATGCTTCTAAAACTAGCATTCTTTGCATTATATTAAATTACTGATTAGGCATTCCCATGGCTCCAGTATATACTCTGTTCCTTTATTTGCTCTCCACGTCCTCTACTGGTGGGAATCAATATAACTGAATATCTATCTATCTATCTATTGACACACATACATGTGTATGTATGTGTGCATATATGTGTGTATATACATATTCACACAAGCATATGTGGTACAATGGATAGAGCACTGATCCTAGAGTCAGAAAGACCCGAATTCAAATCACTTATTAGCTGTGTGATCCTGGGCAAGTCACTTAACCCTGTTTGCCTCAGTTTCCTCATCTGCAAAATGAGCTGAAGAAGAAAATGGCAAATTACTCCAGTATCTTTGCCAAGAAACCCCCAAAAAGGGTCATAAAGAGTTGGACATGACTGAAATGACTGAACAACAAAACACACACCTATATGTATATACACATACATACATATATATATTTAATATGTATATATTTGGGTATATATGCATGTATATGCACATACACACATGTATCAGGAATATGAAGGAGATAGGTGGCACTGGACCTAGAGCAAGTATTCAAATCCTGTCTTAGACACTTACTAGGTGTGTGACCTTGAGTAAGTCATTTAACCCTAACTGCCTTAATTACTTCATCTGTAAAAGAGAAATAAAAACAGCACCTACCTCCTGGGATTTTTGTGAGGATAGAAGGAACTATTATTTGTAAAATATTATTTGAAAGCTATTTTTTAAGAATGAAATTTGAGAATGAAAATGAAATTTGAGAACTATTATTTGAAAACCTTAAATAAATATTAGCTATTGTTATTATCATTATCAGAGTCTAACTTTCAGCAGAGGACAATTTGCAGATTAATTTACTAATTAGGTATCTTGCTTATAATTATATGATGATACATACCTCTTAGCTTAAACTCATGAATTATTTATGACTGTTAAAATACCAATCAAATAACAAAGGTGTGTTCAAACCATTCAGTTGTAACATGTGTAAACACTTTTCTTTCTGACTACTAACTGACAGGCACTGACATTCTCACATGTCAGTAGTTAGGGCAGAACAGGTTAGTTGAAACTGGCAATTAGAATTTACAATAGAAACTGTAATAACCTGAATTGATGAATTTGCTTATTGATTTTCCTCTCTGTGAAAACCATGTTAGTGATATAATTAGGCTAGACTGCCTGGGTAAAGATTTATAAACATGGAACACCAAAATTAGATTCTGCATTATCCAAAAGGTATTTATTTTAACAGTAGTCATCAATTCATTGTTCCTACCTCCTTCTGTAAGAAAGAAAGTGCTGGAATTTTGCACGTGGGTGTGAACTTTGTAAATCCTCCCCTTACAACTGTAAGTTAAACTCAGTCAAAATTTCTACAGAATGATGATTCCTAAGGAAACATAAGGTTTTAAGCATGTCTGAAGTTCATGTATAACCTATATCTTGTTGTCTCAGGGAAGACTGAAGGAAGAAGGGAGAGAATTTGGAAGTCAAAATTTTAAAAATGAGTGTTAATTTTTACATGTAATTAGAAAAAAACTAAAATACTATTAAAAAGTAATGTCTGGGGCTGGCTAGGTAGCACAGCAAGTAAGAGCACCGGCACCAGAGTCGGGATGACCTGGGATCGAATCCGGGCTCAGATACTTAGCACCACACCCAGAAATAACTGGCCGTGTAACCTTGAGCAAGTTATATAACCCCGATTGTTTAAAAAAAAAGTAATGTCTGTGGTTATTCCATGGAACTATCAACTGTTAGGACAGGAAGGAACTTTAGTGATCATCTTGTCTAACTCCTTCATTGAAAGTAAGGAAAATGCAGTCATCATAGGTAAAATGAGTTGTGTAAAACCACACAGATACTAAATGGAAGAACCAGGATTTGAAAGTAGGTTTTTCAAATCTAGATCAATGACTTCCTATTGCTTCTAGGATAAAATACAGTTTTCTTAACCTATTATACATTTTGGCTCCAATCTATCTTTTCTGTTGTATTTTGTATTGCCACATTTCACATACTTTCCATTCTAGTCAAACTAGGCTGATAGCTGTTTTCCAAAGAATCCTATTTCCCAACTCTGTTTTCACAGAAATGACTTTCCATTTCAGAAATGTACTCCAGTCTTTACAACTGCTTTTTAAAATTCTTCTATGCTTTCTTCAAGACATAGCTTAAGTGCTATCTCCATTACGAGATGTTTCCTGATTTCCCACCTTCTTCCCAGCCCTGTATCTTAGAGCTGTTTCTCTTTTGATATCACTTTGTATTATTTTGCATTTAAAGAGAGAAACCCAAGTATAGAGGATAAAATTAGCCTTGGAGTCAGGAAGACCTGGGATTACTTTTCCCTTTTCACATATATTGGCTGTGTGACCATGGGCAAGTCAATTAACTTATTTTCCCAGATAACCCTCTAAGGAGGTAAACTGTTGAACACTTACTAATCTGCATTGCTAGGAGAGATTTTTTCACCAGGAATCCCCAATACCAATGAAATCACAAGTCTACATAGAACCCCCCCCCCCAGCCTAACCAAAACCCTTAATATTGCCTTGTATATATATTAAATCCTGCCTTTCCACCCAGTAGCGTGTGTAAGCTTCTTGAGGACAGGGGATGTTTTGTTTTTGTCTTGTTTATCAAGGACCACAGCAAAGTGCTTTTTGCCCATAGTTAGAATGTACTGTTTATTGAATTCATACAAATGGAATTTAGCAGGTGTTCTTGTGTTTGTCTCAATATCCCCTCACTTCCTTCTTGAGGAAGAGGCCTGCTCTTTCATCACTACTACTTTCATCACTGTGTGACAAAGTTGTGAAGACTTCGAAAGTTGTCTTCAGTACTTCCATTCTCCAGATCTCCCCCCAACTTACAATTTTCTTCCTTTTGGTCACCTCATCTGACTCCATTTCAGTCATTTATTATTTTCTTTGATCAGTTCCCCTTTTCCCATAAATTATCCTTTCTGGAAAAGTTTTGATAAGTCATTTGTAGATTAGTGTGAATTTATGATTCAGTTATCTTCCCCAGAATACTAGAAAATTAAGTGGCTTGGAAATCAGGGGGTGAATCTAGTTCACCTAGCTTTGACCTGTAATTGCCTTGGATTAATTATTTTCCCTCCCTGGGGTCTAGTTTCATTGTCTGTAAAATGAGGAGATTAGAGTAGATGATTGATCACTAGTGTCTGTTTTTCCCCTCTAGCATGCCAAGCTTTTCCATCTGTCATAAGAGAATATCTAGATTAATTTTTGATGAAAGTATATTTTTAGAAGAATATAACTGACTCCATTTTTTTATATTTACCATTTTCCTGTCTATGAATCCTTCATGACCTGCAGAACCAGCTGCAACAGCTGGTTCTCTTTAGTGTATTCTTCCTTCTTTAATTTCATCTGAAAAGACTTAATTCCTAACAAAAAGGGGGGGGGGATTGATGATTTTCTGTAACTGACTTAGTTAGATCCAATTCAGGTACAAGTCAAGATATCAAGACTTCATTCATCTTCCACTATCATACTATTTTATTATTTTATAATGTTATCATTTCATTGTTTTACCTACCTTGAAGTCCTGTAGTGATGGGCAAGTGATGAAGCAGCAGGTGTGGATACACTGGGAGTAGGTGTTATAACCCAGCACACAGGCAGCCTAGACCATAGGGTCATCTTCTCACTGGAATGAAGCAGCAGTAGAATTCAGCAGCCCCTGGATGTCTGAGTAGCTTTCTTAAGAACTGTACTACTTACTTAACTTCTGGAGTGAGGAAGGGGCTAGAAAAGTGCCCTAAAATGTGTTGGTTTCACCAAACTCTGGCCTGCTAACTGTGGCAGATGAAGATACCACCCTGTGATGAAAACACACGCAAAAAAGTATAGAATTTTTTGCAAATATTATTCCATTTGCCATTGGTACATGAAATGTGTGCATGTTCATGGACAATAAAAAATCCAGTAGAACTGAAAGGTACAGCTCTTGTTGCAAGAGAACTTAGGAAGTACCATATCCAAATAGCAACCCTGAATGACACTGGGGTGGAAAATCATGGCAAAATTTGATTGTCTTGAGAAGTTCATCAGTGTGGTACTCCAGTTTCATGATGGCATGCCTGCACAGGTTTCTGAATAAAGGACAATGCTCTTTCACTTTCCCAGTCACAAGGGGAGAGAAGCAGGACTGTGTGCTTGATCCCATACTTTTTAGCATGATGTTTTCTGTGATATTTTCAGATGCCTTAAATGTGGATGGAAGCAGCATTAAGGTCAACCACTGTGCTGCTGGTAAGTAATTTAGTTTGAAAAGGTTAGAAGCCAAGACTAAAGTAGAGGGAGAGTTGGTGTGGGATTTTTTGTTCACAGACAACTGTACACAATGTATCCCCTGAGGCTAAGATTCAACAGAGTATGAATATATTCTCTTTTGCTTATTACTCATTTTGGCTAGAAAATCAACACCAAGAAAACAGAGGTTCTCCACCAGCCAGCACCAAATCATCCATATGTGGAACAGGAAATGGAGAAATTTTGAATGCTGCAGATAAGTTCACTTACCCTGGCATTATACTTTCCAGGGATGTATTGATAAGGTTGATGCACACACTGCCAAAGATGAATCAGTTTTTGGAAGACTATGAAAGAAAGTGTGGGAAAGAAGAAGCATTAGGCCACATACCAAACTGAAGGTTTACAGAGATGCAGTGCTGAATTCATTGTTACATGTCTGTTAGACCTGGACAGCCTACCAGTCCCATGCTAGAAAATTGAACTGCTTCCATTTAAAGTGTCTTAGGAAGATTCTGAAGATTATCTGGCAAGATAGGGTACCAGTTACTGAGGTCTTCTCTTGAGCTGAACTGCCATGCATTTGAAGTCTACTGTAGAAAGTACAACTCTGATGGAGATAAAAAATAAAAGATTGTTTTACAGAGAAATCACATGACACAAGCACTCACACAGAGGTCAGAAGAAGTGATATAAGGACACTCTCAGCGTCTCTCTGAAAAACTTTAGTATCAATTGTGAGACATGGGAGATGCTGGCATAGGACTGCCCACCATGACATGCCCCCATCAAAAAAGATCCTGTGCTCTATGAGCAAACCACAGAGGAAATGTGAGATGCACAAATCTAGAGACATCTCCATCCCAAATGTTCATATGTTATTTGTACCCAACTTGTGGTAGAGACTTTAAAGCTTATATTGGACTGATCAGTCACAAATGAAAACACTGTAAGTTGACTGCAACATTGTGATGCCATCGGTCCTTTTTGAGTGCAAAGGACTAACTATAACAAATTTACAACACCAAGCTTAGACATCAATTTTAGCTTATCATTAACAGGTTAGTTTGAAAATCCCAGCTATACCCCTGGTGTTGCAGAACTCTTTATTGTTTTGTGTGATGTGGATATTCCCTTTACTCTCTTTGTTCTTTGATGTGTAAACCATCACCTTCTTCTGCCTTCTGTCAAATTCCATTGTGCCCATCCCAGTCATGTCACTGAAACCAATATGAAATTGCTGAAATTGATGAAACTGATTTTTGTCTACAGTGAATCCGTGCTCTGAGCTTGTAATAAACTTTTAAAACTATGCCTGTGCATCTGTTGATGGTTATGATAAGCAGCAGTACCTATCATCTGATATCTGTACAATTTCTCTGACAATAGATGACCCTAGTTGATTGCCAATGGATAAGCTTCATAGCTTCCATATTTCCTTTGCTCCATGCTCATTACTAAACACTTTCACAATACCAATTTTGACCCTCTCTACCTATCCCATTTTTCTCAGGCATTTTTCACTTTCCTGGATGATGGCAAAGAATTTCAAGGTATAACATCATTTTATTGCATTTAAAGATGATGCCATGCCTCTACACTGTCAGCACTACATTATAAAGTGCTTAACTTCCTGATCTGACAGTTGCCAATTCCACATTTTAGCTAATTTGGAAGAAGTGCTAATCCCTACCTAAGTTTGAGGGGAAATTTAGTTCGCAAAAATTCCCTCCTGACATGTCAATAGAAGGAGAGGAAAAGAATGAAACTTAAAAAGAAGTAACCTTTTTATTCTCTTCCCATAAAAAAAGTAGCTAGGATGTTCCCAGGTGGTTTGACTGAAGGAACAAGCTTAATAAACAAGTTTCTCTGAAAGCTATCATAGTCCAATTACCTTATTTTATAGATGGAGAGGCTCAAGTTTAGAAAAATAAAGTGACTTATCCAAGGTCAAACTGCCTGTTAGTAACTCAAAACCATATCTCCTTAACCCCAAGTCTAATACTCCTATCAAAATACCACAATATGTCCCTTAGTCCAGAAAGTTAGAAAGAAATTGAAAGAAGAGAAAGTTGTATGAAGAGAAATTCTTTGTATTTTGAATTACAAAGGTATTTATTGCATCCCCATTTCCCTTGCTTTCAAGCTCATCAGGATACATGATCAATTTCTTTCTCTAGCCTATGTCCTGGAGTCCAGAATCAAGTATAGAAATTGCTGGGCCTTTGGTTTCAGTCTTCAAACATTTTGATTAAGTACTTTATCCACAGCTAGTCACAACTTTGGTGGTATTTTGAACTTGCAAGAATTTGGCTGAATAAATTCTTATAAAACATTATCCAAGGAACTGAGTGACTCAGATGTAAGGCTGAGGAGGGTATACTTTAGTTTATAAGCAGAGCAGATTATCCTTCTCATGTTGCAAAAGAATGAATTAAAAATTCATTGGAAAGATAACCAATTAAAACATTTGGTGCCTCAGCTGCAAATGTGGATAAACAATACCTTGCATTCTCCGGGAAAGTACCAAACTGTTTAGCTGCAATTTGTATGTTCTTAATATGCCGTCTCACTGTGGGGACAGACACCTGCAGAAGACATGGGGGTTGGGGTAGGGTATGGTGGAAGAACGAACGAGTCTTTGAAAATGTTATGTGTCAAGCATATGGATATTGTTTGGCTCAAGTATCAGTTGCATGTCTTGGTTTTCAAACTTTTTGGTCTTAGTACCCCTTTACCCTTTTAATAATTACTGAAAACCCACCACCAAAGAATCTTTATTTATGTGTGTTTTATTTACTAATACCAATTTAGAAATGAAAATATCTTATTACTATTATGAAAGTAGATTTATATCTTGAAACTCCTGGAAGGGTCTTGAGGACTCCTAGGAGCCCCTGGTCCACAGTTTGAAAAACTCTGCTCTAGCCCAATACATGCACTATAAGAGCAGGAAATTAAGGCTCAGAAAAGTGAAATGCCCAAGACTATACAGGCATTATAGTAGCGAGTAGCAGAGTTGGGATTCAGGATGTCTTCTGACTCAAAATCCAGAGTTCTTCCTGCTATACCAAGATTTTATCACCTTGTTTGTCTGCATTTCATCTATTTGATGTTTACTTCTTATTAGGCAGAGAAAAATGAGGAAGTGAAAGAGATTAGAGATTAATGGTGAATACTTAGTTACTGTTTTGGGGGCAAATTGTGCAATGAGCCTGCAATCCTGGTAAAACTACTTTCAGGTGCTTAATTAATCTGGCAGGTCAGATTAATCAACAGATATTTATTAAGAGCCTACTATGTGCCAGGCATTGTGCTTAAGCACTGGAGATATAAGTACAAAAAATGAATAATTCCTACTCATAATGAGCTCATAGTCTAATGGGGGAGACAAGTTGTTGTTCATTCTTCATTTTCAAAGAGGACCAATGAAATCATGAGGGTGATGGCTTGATTTGCTTGTGAGTTGGGTTTAAGTGAAGCAGAATTGCACAATGTCATCAGCCTCACTTCTCACTTCCAGAATCACTGAAGTCCAGCAGCAAGACAAAAATCAAGACAATTGGGGATGGCCCAGGATACAGTGGATGATCTTGGCATCTTCAGTGCCTGACCACACTCTAAGAACTCCATAGCACCTGTTTCAACCATCTTCACGGTCCTTGGAACAATCTGTTCTCATCCCCCGATTCTTTCAGGGAAGCCTTCACATGCCCAGGGTTGACATCCCCCTAACTCACCAACAAGTCTGAGGCCTGTCGGTTACCCTTGATTTGGTTTAGCCTGCCTGCTGAGACAGTTATGGGCACGTGCTACAGCCACAGATGAGAGTTGGTTGATAAGTGGCAACCAAAGGTGAATGAGCTGCTCTGAAAAGGGCACATCAAACCCTCACACTAGATGTGCTAGTCTTCCTTGGATACCCCATACAAAAATATGTGAAATATATACACAGAGCAAGTAGAAAATTAATAATAAATACACACATATGGAACTACTTGTATTTAACTGGACCTAGTCTGGGAGGCAGAGTACTGGACGAGGCAGGGAAGAGAAAGACTTCTAGTACAAGACAGTGCTTTGTTTGCATCTTAAAATAAGAAAAGAACTCTGTGGTAGAGGCAAAGAGATAGTGCATTCTAAGATTTGGGGTGACCTGTACAAAGGCATAGCAATGGGAGATGGATGCCATAATTAAGGAAAAGAGAAAACACCAATTTGGTTGGATGACTGTGTATAGGACGGGGAGGAATGTCCAATGAAACAAAGAAGGTAGATTGGGGAAAAGTTGTCTAAGTCTTTAAAAGCAAAACAGGGGGGTCAATATTTTATTCTAGAATAATTGACTATCTACAAGGATATTGTTTTAAGTTCATATCTTTATTGAACCTCTCACTTTGAAATTTGTATATGGCTAATAGGGGTCAGGAGCAGGGACTTTAGGTATAAAAATCTTTGACCTTGTTTTCTGTAACAGTGGTATCAAACTCAAGTAGAAATGGGGGCTATTAACCTGTACATAATGGTCCCTTTGGGCCACATGATGACTTTATTTGAAAATATATTATTTATATCTTATTAGATTTTAATTTATTTTGTTAAATATTTCCCAATTACATTTAAATCTAATTCAGATTTCACTAGGGAGTGTTACTTCATACGACCTGATACCCCTTGTTTGATGTCTGTATTCTATAATATTATCTAAGTGAAACTTAGTGAGCCCAGGTAGCTCACTAATTATACAAGGGTTGTACCACCTGCCAGCTTCTGAAGGAGGTTGAGAAGGATAATGTATTTAGAACACAGAAAAATGCTTGTCTCAGGAAAACTGAATTAAGTCTTTCTTTGTAAATTACTCAAATGACAAATATTTTGAAATTTTGATGGATCTATGATCTCATAAGTGTGGGTAGACCCTTCTCTAATGCAAGTGGCATTCTACCTATGCTTTCTAATTCGGTGTACAACTTGTTCATTTTCTTCTAAAAGTGAAAAGGAATGTGGTGCCAAAGAAAGATCACTTCATTTAGAATCAGAAAATCTAGATTTGAATTCTGGCTCTGCTACCTCACCTGTGTGACGAATTGTTTAACTGCTCTGAGCCTAAGTTTCTTTAACTATTAAAGTTAAATTAGATGACCACTAAAATCGGGCCTCAGACACTTAGTAGCTTTGTGACCCTGGGCAAATCACTTAACCCTGTTTGCCTCAGTTTCCTAATCTGCAAAATGAGCTGGAAAAGGAAATGGCAAACTACTCCAATATTTTTGTCAAAAAACCCCCCCAAAAGCCACAAACCTCCAAATGGGGTCATGAAGAGTTGGGCACATGGAAACAATTGAAAAACAACAACAGAGTCCCTTCTTGCTCTGATTCTATGATCCTCCATAAAAAATCCATAGAATACACTGGAAACTCTCAGTATTCTTTAATATATGTCATGGATACCAATAGAACACCAAGGCAACATATTGTTCATCTATTATCATTTATTTTGATATATTACCAAACTAGACCCTTTAATGTTCATGCAGGTCTTTCATATTATTTTTTTTTTAATGGAAGTCACTTGGGGCGGCGAGGTGGCACAGTGAACAGAGCACCAGCCTTGGAGTCAGGAGGACCTGAGTTCAAATCCGGTCTCAGACTCTTAAAACAAAAACTAGCTGTGTGACCTTGGGGAAATCACTTGGCAACCCCAATTGCCCTTCAAAACCCCCCCCCCCCACAAAAAATGGAAGTCACTGTAATAATTTTTAGCAGACTTAAACCTATTGGGTTTCTCCCCCTTGCCTTGGATAGCCTATAATGTTGGCTTTCCTAAGATCATGATGATTCACAACTTTGTGATATCAGTGGGATAATGTAGATGTTTTGGCATCTGGTCATGGAACCAATGAAAATATTCCCCAATTTTACAAATATTCAGTCCACTATCCTCTTCCTATTCAGTTCTGGGTCAACTGTCCATTTGCATGGTCTGATAGACTAACTCACTGGAATATCTATCCAACTTCAATTCATTATTTGGGCATCATATTCTTAAAATTATAAATTTAGAGCTGAGTTGGGGGGGGGGGAGAAGGTTTATAGGCTTTAAGGTTTATAGTCTAGTATCCTCAATTTACTATGAGGAACAGAAGCCCAGGAAAGTGAAGTGATTCACCTAAAGGCATATGCATATTAAAGAACAGAGCTGGGATTTGAACCTGTGTCTTCCAACTCCAAATTCAGTCCACCTTCTACTGTCATATACTCCACATTTATTTTATATTTTCCTCTGTAGATTATGAGGTCAATCCATTTGAAATGAATGGTAATTCAGTGAAGTATTCATTTAATGCTCAATGTGATCTGCACAAAGTCATCCACTAAACTTTTGAGACTGGTCTCTGCACATGTTCAGGGTGTCTTTTGGTATTCAAACAAGTCAGTTTATCTTCATTAAGAGGAGTTCATTCTTGGTGCTTGGCAGTTATCCAGAAGATAGGATATATGATGCTCTCTAAAGTCCTTAGGGTTCCTGGAATGCTCAACTTATGAATTCTGGGAATTTCAGCAGCTACTGCAGCTTTTGCAAACATTGACTTTGAGAGTCATGCATTTGAAAAGTTGCCAAAGAACAGGTTGCAGGGGGAGGTGAAGTGAGGGTATTTGGAGAAGAGTAACCCTTCCAAAAAATTAAGAGACTTCCTTTGTGTTCCAACGATCTCTAATTTGAATTCAGTGCAGGGAATAATACTAGGACCACTCTAATTTACTCTCATTGTCAAATACTTTGGGAATAGAGCTTCTCAGGTGCATACATCAAACATCTTTCTGTTCTCTCAACACTTTTGGCTTTCATTCTGAGTCAAGGTTGGAGCAGGTACAATTGTCTGGTTATATAAGACAACGCAATGGTCTTGCATAATATATAGGAGTCGAAAAAGGAGTTCTTTCTATATACAAGGAGGTCAGCTCTCATTAACTTAGACAACTCAGGGTTTTTGGAATTTTCTTTTGCTTTTAAAAGAAATATGATATTCCTTTCAGCTGAATGCTAAATTTGAATGGTTGAAGCAAGGCCCAGTGTTTACTTCCTAAATTTGTTCTGATGCAAAGGCATAGCTATATTAGGAACCAAAGAACAGTGTTCTCAATACAACCACAGAGCTGTGTTCAGCACTGGGTTTTGTTTTGTTTTTTTAGTCATATCCACACAAATAGTAATCATAATCAATGATGTCATCTTCAAAACCCCAAGAGATAAATGCACATTCTTAGAGTTGAGTCTTATTCATATCTGGTATGATGCCTTGGGAGATTCTAGCACTATGGTACTATGGAACAGACTTTAACAGAATAGTGGTTTCAGCAAAGGAGATATCCAGGTAGAATGTTCATATTGAAACAACAGATTTCTGTGCATCACACTAGACAGGATTTTTTTTTTTCTGGTCTCAGTTGGCTTTGTGCAGGGTACCCACCCCAACCCTGAAATAGACATGATCTGGAGTATAGAGAGACAGTGTGCTTTTACTCTTGGCTTACAAGGAGAAATGGAGAGTAAGTATGGATAATAGAAAATTAAGGAATTTTTGCTCCCTAAGGCTGAATATGACTTTGGTGCTCTTCTGTACCCCAACCTTTGAATAAAAATTGGAAAATAGGACACTTTTTTCTCTTTTTTTCAGAAAAAGCAATTTTGAGAACAGGTATTTTTAAATTTATTTATTTTTTTTACCCAGAACAGCTTTTCATGTTTTTTTTTTTCTCCTTCCTGGGCCCTATTTGGATATTGCTGTGGTGACAATGTTGTAAACATTGACAAATAGTGAAACTTTCCTGGTCTCCAGTTCATGTGTGCTTTCCCTTTTGATTCTAACCCATTTCCCTATCTTTAGCACTCTTTTAAAATCACTTGAATTAGCAATTAGTAATAGCCTGTTAGAAGCCATTTGTAGTTTATAACATCAGAAATGGGGAGTAGGTGTTTACTAGCCTGAGACTCGACCACACCTCCTCCCACCCCCATTTATGACATCCGAGGTGAGGGAACATCAGGTTTGGTTCTCTAGCTCTATGAAAACTAGGACCACTGGAAGACTGTGTATAGTCAAGGACTCAGGCTTTCTACATGTACGTGAAGAAGAGAAACAAAAAGCTGAGGGGAACTGGATGTGCAGAGTGTGAGAACAGCCTTCCTAGGGGGCCTCTCTCTTCTTATTTCATTCTGAAGTCCAGAACTCCTGAGGCTACAGTGACTGACCCCATTTCCCTATCTGACGACCAACACCCAGTTGGATCTATCCCCACCATTGAGACAAGCCTCATGTCTTTTAGGCTGGTTCCTTAATCTTTTCCCTAGATCCCCTCCATCTCCCCCTAGGTGCTTCATCTACTTAATTCCCATTTTGCTATGGACTGCTTTTGTTATGAAGACCTGTTGCTTTATGCATTACTTATATGCTTAACTCTTTGTAAAAACCTCTTGGTTCCAGTGGAAACTAGGACAGAAGTTTCACATAAGTTTTCAACTCCAGACTGCTTTGTTGTGAGCATGGCAATAAAAGAGCACAAAGACTTTGAGCTGCTCTATTGGCTTGCAGGAACACATGTATAAATGTGACCTTCTTTCCAAGGAGAAGCAATGACAGAATTTAATTTTCCTTCTGTGGGAAGAGGCAGGGTTCCAGAAGGACATTTCCCTTTGAGAAGCCAAAGCCGTAGGGCAGCTCTCCATTTACTGGAGGACCAATAAATCCACTAGAGCATCTATGATTGCTATTCCAACAGCTTGACACACCCCAGTGCCTATAGTACCCAGCGGTTGCTGGTAGGAGAGACACCTGCCTGCCAATCAACAGCTCTGGGCAGATCTCACACTGATTCTTCTGACAGGGAATGCATGATGCATTCTATAAGCATCCCATTTAACTACTTTAGGATTCTTGCCCTAAGGCATCACACTGGATAATAGGTCTTTGTTCAATTACTTTTCGAAGGCATTGCTGTGATTAAGTAGGCATAGCAGACTCAACTTCCTATATCTTTTGGGCTTTTGTCTTCCAAGAGTTCAATGCAGCTAACTAAACCTTTAATTCATAAGGAAGGGGATTGTCATACATCTATTTGTTGGCATAGGGAAGACATGGGATTGTCATATGGAATTTTGGGCTTTACTATAATTCAGGTCAACAACCATGGGGATGGGAAGGATATTTCAGTTTTTTTTTTTTTTACTACTGCATTAAATATAGACTGTATAATTGGTTTTTCCTACTTATTCTTAAAGGCTCAGCTCATGTACTTAAAAACTCATCAGCCTTCTAATTTCAAAGTTGGTTTCCTTTATTTTTTTTCCAGGTTAAAAGCTGGCACTAAAAAAAAAAAAGCTGGCTATTTTTCCCAGTGTAATAAATACAGGAGGAAAAAATAGGGCGGTTGCCTTTGAGATCCTTTGATGCTAGTCAAAGCAGGTCATGCTGCACATCCAGGACAATAGAAAAAAAACCACTGGAGTTTTAAGTTTTTTCCTCCTCTTTCTAGAGACAGATTGTGCTGAAAAGTAATGTGAGACATTCCATGCATGGAAGGAAGGACAGAAACCAGCATTTATTAAGGGTCTACTATGTATCAGACATGGACAACTAGGCAGTTCAGTGGATAAAACTCTGCTCTGGAGTCAGAAAGATCTGAGTTCAAATCTCACTTCAGACACATATTAGCTTTGTGAACCTGGACAATTTAACCCTGTTTGCCTTAGCTTCCTCAATTGTAAAATGAGTTAGAGAAGAAATGGCAAACCATTCCAGTTTCTTTGGCGAGAAAACTCCAAATGGGTTCGTGAATAACAAACATATCAGACACTTTACAAATAATCTCATTTTATTTTTTTAGTAACCCTGGGAAGTAGGTGCTATTATTATCACCATTTTATCGTTGAGGATGTTGAGACAGATAGATATCAAGTGACCTCCCCAGGTGTAAGAGAATATGAATTTGAAGATCTTCCCTGCTCCTTAATAGACTTAGGGGGGAGTTTGAAGACCTCCCCTGCTTTTAAAGTAAACTCTGCCCCCTAACGGGCTGAATGTAATCACATGGAGCCTGTGATGGAGGGAATTTGCTAAGGGGTGGAGCAGAGCCCACAGGAAGCTTCCCTGCTATGAAGATAAACTCTGCTCTCTGATTGGCTGAATGGAGCCTGTGGTGGGAGAAGTTTGCTGAAGGGAAGCAGAGCCCACAGGAAGGTGGTTCAGAGCTAGCCAGATGGTTGGGGAGAAAGGATGCTCAGGCAAGAAGATTGAGAGGTTTGTGAGTAAATGTTGATCTTGTATTATTGGTTTGTGGGAAGACTGAAGGATGCTGTGGCTCCCAGTGTTATTATGGCTTCTGAATATCTTTGGTACTATGATGGAATCTGTTTACTGGTTTTGGGATTGGGTTTTCTGATGTCTAACTAAATGCTTCAGTTCTATCTTATATCTGGAGAGTTTGGTATATTTTGTGATTGAACATCATGCGATACTATAGTCACGTTCTTTATCATGATTGTGGGCATTGTAAATATTGCATTTGTGCTATACCAGGGTCACATAATTAATAAACATTTAAGGTTAGATTCGAAGTTAGGTCTTTTTGACCCCAGGCCCAGCACTCTATTCATTGTCTAGATGCATTAGGCAGTTAGGATCCTAATCAGCCTACAGGCAAAACCCATTTCTAAATGCAAGAGGAACCTTACATATTGTTAGAGTATATGGATACCTAGATGTCATTGTCTATGGACTGAATGTTCTAGACTCCTATCCTCAACTATTTTTCCATACTGTTTAAAAACATACCATTGCAGGATATTCTTTTAGTTTAAAGAAGGCGTTGCTATCTGTGGATGTCTCCTTTTAAACATAGACACTTTACAGAGAAGCAATACTTCTCACTTTTTTCTCAGTCATCAATCCCTTAGTATAGCTTAGTTTATCTGATCTTTTCTAAGTGATCAGTTTTACGCTGGGTACTTCCTTGATGGTAGATGTTAGAAGGACTGAAGGAACTAGGTAGGGTTGTGCAATGGAGAGAGGGCAACAGGGGCTCCATATATATCACTAACTTTGGTGCTAGTGTACTCTGGTCAAATGAACCCAGAGCTATGCTTGTCACATGGCAGTGTATGGAAGAGTGGGAAATTGACTGTCCCCACCATCTTGAACTTTTTCTTCTAGATTGTTCCTTTTATCCTGTATCAAAAGTGTATGTTCTTGTTTATTTAGATAATTCTCCCCCTGCTTCCCCTTAGTATATAAACTCTTTGAGGGCAAGTATTATTTATTCTTTCACCTTTCTTTGCATCTCCATGCTTAGCACAGTGCCTGACATATAGGAAATGCTTAATAAATGGTGATTGATTGGTAAGGATATGGGAATCCTATAATGGCTTAGCTGAGGTAATCTAAGGAGCTACCTTCCTATCTTTGTTGTATGTGGCCCTGGAAGACTGGGAGATTTTGTGATGTGTCTGTATGTCCCAAGGGATCTTGTGAATTTTATGTTTGACTCTTGTACTACTTTGGACAGCAAAGTATATCCAAGAAGATGTCTGTGTGATGATGTAGGTCATACAGATGTAGCATCCATTAGAATATAAGCTACCTGAGGGTATAGACTATTTTTCATTTTGTCTTTGAATGCTCACTGACACTGTAGGTGCAACCATAAGTGCCTGTTGGATTGGACAGATTTGAATAGTTAACAGAATCCATCTACCTTCATTGGCAAAAAATAGGTTCAAATCCTACCTTAGTCACTTATTAGTGAAACTGTTTCAGATATCCTTTATTTTTTTCAGGGTTGGAATGTTCTAGTGATTTATTTGATATAAAGAACTCCCAGAGAAGGAGCCCTCTACTAATATAGGCTGTGCAGCTTAGAGTCTTAGAGAGTTGCCTGGAACACTAAGAAGTCAGTTCCTTACCCAGGGACAACCAGTGGGTATATCAAAGGCAGAACTTGGACCTAGGTCTTCCTGACTTTGAAACTCTATCTACTTCACTCCGCCTCTCACCAGGCTTCTTAATGATGCCCAGTGCTTTGATATGTTTTTCCTTTCAAAACTTTTCGGATCTGTCTTTGGCACATCATCCAATGACATGATGATGGAATAATGGCATTGGCAGCATCTTAGAAATAAGGTCATAGGCTCTAAGGAGGAACTTTAGAGATGACCCATTTTAATGCCCTCATTTTGCTAAATGAGCAAACTGACTCCAAAGAGGTGAGGTAACGTTGCTCAGAGCCAAACTGTTAGTAAGTAGCAGATGATTAAATCATATGTTAAAATGAAATAGTGTTCTAAGAAACTCTCAGGATATATGCGTACAAGCACACATGTTCACATGCACATATATATGTATGATATATACATATAAGAAACTATTAGTGCACATACATATCTATATACACATATCTATGAATCTATACATACACACATACATATATATGTGTATATATGTATGTGTATGTGTGTGTGTATAGAAAAAAATAAGAGACCTAAGGCTAATGGAAGGATGTTTCTTTGACCCACAGGATACAGCAACAGGTGATGCAGGAAAAGTAGACACATTCTCTTTCTATCCCTAAAATGAAATGAAGTTAAGTTGCACATGTGTGTGTGTTTGTGTGTTTATGTTGAGACTGTCCCAGAAATGTTAAAATAAAACCCCAAGTGTATAGGTTTCACTATCGCTATAAATAATACAATAATTTTGAATAATTTTGTTGGTTAGAGAGCATGATGGTAGACAAAACAATGGAACTTGTAATCAGAAGACCAGGATTCAAATCCTAAATGTGCCATCTATAAGCTATCTAACCTTGGGGACATTATTTAGCTTTTCAGAACCTTATCTTTCTCACATACAAAATGTGGATAATGATAATTGTTTGATTTCTCTGACAACATTGTTGTGAAGATCAAATGAGTTAGTCTATGTAGAGCATTTATAAGATAATATATGCAAGAGCTTAACTATAAGGCAGCATACATTTAAGATAACATTATTGAACAACATTTATCCCTGCCTTGGAGGTATGCAGGGTCCTTGCTATTTATGCAGATGATTTATGTGAGAATACTTAGAGCTTCTACTTATCATTAATCCTCTGTGGAATGTCTCTGGCACTGGGGTCTCAAGTGCTATTCCTATTCAATAAAGTTTCCACAATGATCAGGATGAATAATGAGCACCAGCCCTGGAGTCAGGAGGACCTGAGTTCAAATCCAGCCTCAGACACTTAATACTTACTAGCTGTGTGACCTTGGGCAAGTCACTTAACCCCAATTGCCTTGCCCTCTCTCCTCCAAAAAGCAAAACAAAACAAAACAAAACAAAACATTATTCCGAAAAGGGGTTTGTAGACTTCACCAGACTGCCAGAGAGGTCCACGAAACACAAAAATCTTTTATGATCTGATCTATACTGTCTATACCATCTTCCATGTGACTTCTAAAAGAAATGTTCATAAGCATATCTCTGACCATGTCACTCACCTTTCCAGGAATCTTCAGTGGCTCCCTAAAAGATATCCTAAAAGATAAAACACAAACTCACTAGCCAGGAATTGAAGGGTCTCTATGATCTTGCTGCCACCCAACTTCTAGGCTTATTTCATATTAACCCCTTTCACACACTCTTCATTTCCAACCAAGATGTCCCTTTAGTTGTTCCCTTAAATGGATATTCTATTTTCCATTGTGCATCTCTGCACAGTCTGCCTCCTACATTGTGTGCTATTACCTCTCAGCTCTGCCTCTTAAATTTTGAGCTTCTTTCAAAGCTCAACTCAGACACTACCTCCTACTGGAGGGTTTTCCCCTACCCGCCAGGTGGCATAGTTGATATAGTGCCCAAATTGAAGTCAAGAAGACCTGAATTTAAATCCAGCCTCAGCTACTGGCAAGTCTGGGCAAGTCATTTAACCTCTCAGCCTCAGTTTTCTCATCTCTAAAATCGGGATAATAACATCTTTCTCCAAAGGCTGCTGGTGAAGATCAAATTAGATATGTAAAGTGCTTTGTAATCATTAAAGTACCATATAAGTGCAAGCTATGATTGTTATCCTTCATAATTATTTGCCCCTCTTCAATTTCCCTTGTATTTACTCATCTATTTACATGCTGGAAAATGTAGAATGTAAGATTTTTAAGGATGATTTTTCATTTATCATCTTTGTATTCCTAGACTGGCAAGATGATTTAACACATAACGAGTGCTTAATAAACGAGTTGGATTGAACGGAATTATGTTGGTAGTTCTACTCTTCCTTCGCCCTAAATGTCCCCATGGTTGAACACATACATAGCCATTCCCCTCATGCCCCTGTAGACAGTTTAATGCCTTCCAAATTATTCTGGGTTTAGAGCAAAGCTCCATCTGCCTCATCTGTCTTGCCCAAAACATAGGTTTGACTATGCCATTTAAGACATGTGTTTTGTTTATACATTTTTATAGATAGATAGATTTTAAATATTTCACTTATATATTATCTACATTTTTTTAATGTATCATTCTATCTTCTCCTTCCAGAAATCCATCTCTTCTAACAAAGAATAAAACAAAAGCAATTCATCAAAACTAATCAATACATTGTTAAAGCTTGGCATTATATACAATGTTCCATATTCTTCCTCCCTGGCCTCTGCAAAGTAGGAGGGAGGTGCCTTTTCTTGTTGACAGACAAATTTGGTCATCATAATTTTGTAGTTATGATTGTATTGTCATTATTCTTTTCATTTATATTTTTGTAGTTAGAAGTGTAGTGATAAACCTTTTTCAACCAGATCCCTAATCCCTTCCCTCCATTCCCCAAGTAGATAGCTACATAGATGACTTAACTTTTAATCTGCATTATTAGCATTTTCTCCTTCATTTTCTTAAGCTTAGGCAATCAGATCAAGTTCTGATTGTAACATTTGTCAGTTTCTGAAGTGTAAATGCTGACACTGAAAATTTGATAATTGGCCCACATGAGCTGGTTTGAGCTGGCTCTAGCACCCTTCTATTTGTTAGTCATTATGTATATTGTTTTCCTGCTTCAGTTTACTTTATCTTGCATCATGTGTCTTCTCATGTTTTTCTCTATTCTTCATATTCACATTTTACCCAGCCCTGTAATGTTTCCTTTCTTACATGTCCCATAGCTAGTTTAGTTATTTCCCAATTAATAGGCATCTACCTTATTTCCAATTATTTGTTACGATGAAATGAACTGCTCAAAATTTTTTCATGGTATATAGGTGAAAAGTTATAAACATTGTAGACACTTTCTTAATATAATCCAGAATTGCTTTCCTGATCCACAGCTCCAATATCAGGGCCTTACTGTTCTATCTTTTGTTATCTTGGTATGTGAGGTGTGTTGCTTTGCATTTCTATTATTATTAATGACTTAAAGCTTTCTTTTAAAATCCAATTTTATTTAATTTTCATTTGCAGACTCTCTCCCTTCCCCACCTCTCTTCCATTAATTGAGAAGGCAAGAAGTACAAAGTCACCCAAGACAGATTTCTGCATTAGCCATGTTCCAATAACAAGCAAACAAGAAAAAGAAAGAGAAAAAAGCAGGCTTCAGCCTGCACTCTGAGTCCATCAGTTCTCTCTTGGAAAGTGGGTAGCATTTTTCATCATGAGTCTTTTGGAATTGTGAGTTTCTAGGTCTTTCACAGTTGATTATCATTATTATACTGTTGTGATTGTGTACATTTTTCTTCTCATTTTTCTTACTTCACTTTGCCTCAGCTCAGATTTTTCTGAAACCCTCCCTTTCATAATTTCTCAAAGTAAGTGGTATTTTATCATATTCATATTCCATAGCTTATTCGACCATTCCCTAATTGATATATATATCCCCTCAATTTCTAATTCTTTGCCACTACCAAAAAGAACTTCTATAAATATGTTTGTACCTATGGGTCATTTTCCTTTGATCTCTTTGAGGTATTGGTAGTAGATATAGCTATATTGCTGGGTCAGAAAGTATGCAGTTTAAAGTTTTGGGGGAATAGTTTTAAAGAGCTTTCCAGAATAGTTGGTCTAGTTCAGAATTCTACCAAAAGTACTTTTTTTGTATCAATATTCATTAAGGAAATTGGTCTATATTTTTCTTTTTCTGTTTTCACTCTCCCCATTTTAGGTTATATTTATATCATAGAAGGAATCTGGTAGTACTCCTTTACTTATTTTTCAAACAGTTTATAGAATATTGAAGTCACTTTTTAAACAACATTTGGTAGAATTTATTTGTAAATCTAATTGATTTTAGACTTTTTTCCTTTAATTTATGGCCTTTTCAATTTCTTTTTGTAAGACAGAGTTATTCGAGTATTCTATTTCCTCTTTGGATAATCTGGGCAATTTGAATTTTTGTAAAATTCATCTCTTTTACTTGTCTCTTGTAAATTTTGTGGTTAACATTTATATAGTGTGGACACTGGTAAATTTGGTTGAAATCATGAGGAACAGCAGATGCAAAGTGAAGTGGTCTGAAAATGCAGTTTCTGCCCTCTGGAAAGGAAGGCATTGGGAGGAATTTGGTACTCCATCTTCCAGTCTTCCAATTAGAAGGGAGAGGAGGTTGAGAAAGGTGATCTCAATCAAGATTTGAGTTAACAGCAAGATGGTGAATTTAGAAATGATAAGCTTATCCTTGGAGGGGCATGTTGTTCTGAAATTGAAATTAGGCAGATGTAAGTTGGAGTAATAGTACACACTTAATACATATTTTTTGATTTATTAATTTCCTCTAAAGTTCTATTGTTCTTTTCCCTGGATATTGAATATTGTTTTCTTTAAGGATGTCAAAGGAGCCTCAGATCAGGTAACTGCAAAATTTCAATTGTCTATAAGCAGTTTGATCTAGGTGGGGCATGGTCTAATCACTTACAGATTCTTGACTCTTGTTTGGGTCTGGGCAACACAGCTGATTATACTGGGATGATCTCCAAAAATAATGAAGGGGTAAGAAAGAAGGGTGCACTGGGAGAGGGGGGAAGGTTGAGGAAGAATGGGGAAAATTTTTATCACACTAAAGAGGTGCACAAAGAAGAGCTTTTATAGAGGAGGGGAAAATGTGGAGGGTGGGTGGGCAACTCTTGAACCACACCTTGATCAGAACTGGTTCAATGTGGGAAGAATATATTTACACACTCAATTGAGTATAGAAATCTATCTTACCTGACATGGAAGTGGGAGGGATAAAGGATAAGTAAAAGGAGGGGGGTGATAAAAGGGAGGATGGATTAAGGGAACAGTGGTCAAAAGCAAAACAAACTTTTGTGGAGGGGCAGAGAAAAAAAAAGATAGATAAACAGAAGAAAATAGGATAGAGGGAAATAAACAGTAATCATAACTGTGAATGTGAATGAGATACTCACCCATGAAATGAAAGTGTATAGCAGAATGGATTAGAAACCAGCATCTAACAATATGTTGTTTACAAGACACATACTTGAAACAAAGACAGAGTTAAAATAAGGGACTGGAGCAGAATCTATTGTGTTTCAGCTGAGGTAAAAAAAAGACAGAGGTAGTAATCATGATCTCAAGCAAAGCAAAAGCAAAACCAGACCTAATTAAGAGATATAATCAGGGAAACCTCATTTTGCTAAAGAATACCATAAACAATGAAAAAATATTTTAAAAATTTACATGTTTCTCTGAAAAAGGCCTCATTTCTCAAATATATAGGAAACAGTGAAATTTATAAAAGAAGAACCATTCTCCAATTGATAAATAGCCTAAGGATAAGAACAAATAGTTTTCAGAAAAAGAAATCAAATTTGTCTATAGCCATATGAAAATAAAAATGAAAAAAAAAGTCACTATTGATTAGAAAATACTAGCTAAAAGAACTATGAGGTACCTTCTTACCCCTATCAGAAATGACAAATGCTGGAGGGGATGTGGGACTATAGGTTCACTAATGAAATATTGGTGGAGTTGCGAACTGGTCCAACTATTCTGGAAAACAATTTGGAACTATATAATTGACCATACACTTTGGCCCAGTAGAATGCTGCTTCACTGTCAGAGCAACAGAGTTGTAGGCACATCTCTGGTTGGCGCTCTCTGCCCTGGTTATCCAGCTACATATCCCAGCTTCATTTCAGGCTTGGTCTAATGCTCTGCTCCAGGGTCACTTGCTCTTCTCCCTGTGATGATAGATAGACATATAGATATATAGATAGAATGGATAGATAGATAGATAGATAGATAGATAGATAGATAGATAGATAGATAGATAGATAGATAGATAGAT